>NC_045430.1:230824199-230999199 GCF_902635505.1 Sarcophilus harrisii
GGTGAGAATCATAGATTTAGGGCTTTAGAGGACCTTAAAAATCATGTAGTTGACCCCCTCCAAGAAATGAAGAAAGGCCCAGAAGAATTATGTCATTAAACCATCAGCAGATAAACTGGACAAAATTTTTACCCAGGTCCTTTGACTTCAAATCTAGTGAGCATTCCAGAGGGTTGGATAGTCCTTTTCTCCAGAGACTCCCTTTTAAAGCTTCCACAGCCCTCTCTTAGAACTTCTCTCTGCTCCTCAATTTGGATTGATTATAGCTCTCCAGGACAGAAGCTTGTACTGCTTCTTCTGGGACACACTGCAGCACCCAATCAATACACAATGGCTGAGGTATGGGTTGGCTTACCTTTGCATTTATTAAGAGCCTGTTAACATACAGCACCAACCAAGCACTGCGCCTAAGCTCTTTATCAGCTGGGAGGTAGGTGCTATTATTATCTCCTTTTACAGATGAAGAAACTGAGTTAGGCAGTGGTTAAGTGACTTGCCTGGGAGTCATACTCTAGTGTCATCAGTGTCTGAGAATGGATTTAAATTCAAGTTTTCCTGACTCCAGGACCAGCATTCTATCTTCTCTATCCAACCTGGGTGCCAGGCTCTCTCCTAAGTGCAGGAGGATTCAAGGAAAAAGGGGGAAAAAAAAGTATTTTCTCAAGAAGGTCTGCTTTCAAGCTTAAAAGGGGAGACTATATGCAAACAACTGTAGAAACAGATATATAGATATATATAGATATCGATATATAGTATAAATTAGGAGTAGTCTCAAAGGAAAGAAAATAAGATTAAAGAAAACTGGGAAAGAATTCTTGTAGAAAGTATATGTCCTACATAAATCTGTGTGTATAGTATGTATATACATATATATATTCTACATATGTATATGTTTATATATATGTATGTACATATATATATATATATATATATATATATATATATATATATATATATATCCAAAAACTTAAGTGTATATATGTTAGAATTAATGAATTCTCTAAGATTATTGCTTAGCTAGTCTTTGAAAAAATCAATTTGTACTAGTCACTTCATCCTCTGATCTCTGCTATATTTGGTAACATTGCCCAAATGGAAGTATTACTGACTTGACAGTATTTGAATTTGAGATAAGAAATCTTAAAGAAGCCAACTGATTTGGCCTGTTCACCCAGGTTTTAATGGCAGAACTGACATTCAAAATCCAGTCCTCTGATGGCAATTCCAACTTTGTTTCCACTGAATCTGGCTGCTCTATTAACTTTATGCAGTCATCGTGCACCTGGGAGAGAGATACCTTATTTTTTCATCTGTAAAATAGAATTTGAAAAGCCAGCTTATCTCATGAGACACTAACAGCCACATTATTTCCATTCATTATTTACAAAAAGAGTTTTAAAGGATTTTTCTGTGCCTAAATTTGAGATTCCATACTTTCTGGTCCTTACTCCTTCCTTCTAGCATTTTTTTCCTTGTAGAGGGGTTTGCATATATTGGGGGGATGTATGTATGAGTGTGTGAATATGTGTATGTTGCACATATAGATTATGTATATATCCATAAAAGTTTATCTAAATGCAGCTCTTAGGGAAGTTTTGATAGATATTTCAGAAATTTGTCCAACATTCTCCAAGGGAGACTGATTCCTACCCAGTGGGAAGCAGAAGGGGTCACTGAACTAGCCACTCTGTTCTTGTTAGAGACTGAACTAGTATTATAAATATGGGTGTATACACACACACACACACACACACACACATTCATACATACATACATATGTATGTAGCCTCCACACATTAAATATTGGAGTTTTTTTCTTAAACTCAAGTCACTTTCTTGGTTGCTGGCCCTTAAAAAAGAAGGGGTACCCCAAGCTTATATCCAAAGACTTGACCCATTCTTATCAGATGACACTTTCATGAAAGATCATCATAAAAAGGTGTAACAAAAAAATCATTTATTCAAGAAGTTAGCAAAAGGAAATCCAATAAGTTATACAAATAGAACATATCAGACAATGCGTAGATTAAATTATTTCTCCCCTTGTAAGCAAGATGTCTCAGTTTAACCAAAGAGAGAAAGGTCTCTGGCTCACCCAAGGGGAAATTCTTTGAAAGCTCTAGAGATAGGGGCTGGAAATCAGAGACATGTTGGGATGCAGTTTTCCCCAGATATCTGACTTCTCTCTCTCTCTCCATTAAGTCTTTCCCCAAAGAGAGCGTGAACTACTTGTGACCTCCCTCGAAGCAAGATATCTCTCCAAAGCTCTCGGGGAGACTCTGCCCTACTCACACAGCCGTGCAGTCTCAAGTTTAGTTCATTTATATGTATATTCCACACCATAGCAAACTTCCACTAAAATCTTACCCTCATCCCAGGGAACCCCTGGTTCTCAAAGGCAATGATGGAAGAATATAAACTCTGGAAGGTTCTAACAAGATGGAGAACGTTTGACTACAAGTCTAGAAACACATTTTGCTTCTGTCATCTGAAGATAAACCTACATAATTTTAGGGATATGTTTTAATCCAACTACAAATATTAAGAAATATATATTTCTCAAACCTAAAGCCATTCCCAGCCCTTTCCCCATTCTTTTAGACCCAGGCCTTTTAGGAAAGTATATAAAAAGTCAAAAACGAGCCAGGCATGGTATCAAAGTTCACATTTGATCCCACAAGGCACACAGGAAGCCAAAAGAACTTCTTGAGCAGGGAAATGATATGGACAACAGGCCTGGGCTTTAAAAAGATCAGCTATGTGAAATACAAATTGGAGTTAAAAAAAAAAACTGGAAGCAGAGTAGCCAAATAGGAGCTGCTGAGAGGTGCTAAGGGCCTAAATTAGTGTGATGACTATGGAAGAGGTCTAAATTTGAATCTTGAGAAACAAGCCGGACACTTAGCAAATACAGTGTGCTTCAGAGGCAAGAGCTCTGGCTTTGGACTCTTAACAATCCTGTCCATCATTCCTACATGTGGGAGCATGGACGAGCCATTAAATGTCTCCACATCTCAGTTCCCTCACCCATAAAGTGCGGAGCTGGGATGAGATGACTTCTTGGGTTCTTCCCAGGTGTAAACTTGTGATCCTAATTGTGTGAGCTAAGGCTTTTCCCCATCTGCAAAATGGGATTAAGAATCCTTATTTTATCTATCGAATCTTGAAGAAAAAAAAGTTGGGGAGGAGACTTTTGGAAACCTTAAAATACTATATCAATAATGGAAATGCTCTGCTTTCTCTTTGTAAATCCTAACCCTGTTTAAATGAGGTATTTTCTAAAGGTCCTCACTAATTTAGCAGGACAAGGGACTCTGTCCCAGCCTGGGCCCCTGGTTCAGAGGAAATGGTAGACAGGTTGATGGGCCCCAGAGACAGATTTGAAGAATGAATAAAGCAGAGATCAGGCAAAGCTAGCTCTTACTACTGT
This sequence comes from Sarcophilus harrisii, assembly GCF_902635505.1. Classification (NCBI taxonomy): domain Eukaryota; kingdom Metazoa; phylum Chordata; class Mammalia; order Dasyuromorphia; family Dasyuridae; genus Sarcophilus; species Sarcophilus harrisii. The sequence continues at coordinate 230,827,630 of NC_045430.1, forward strand.
ATTGCTCCTATGAGTAGGCACAAGTCTAAGTCTGGAACCACAATCACAGCTTAGTGACTCATGGTGCATATAGGGATTTCCTGTCCTTCCCAGAAGTGAATTCGACCATCTATCTGTATAGGGATCTAAAAATCTATGCCTACGGGTGAACACTCAATCAAAGCGTCCCTTTGAATGGATCTCTAGTGCTGGGTGGGCCTGAATCATAGAGAATATTTGAGGGGTGGTTTTGCTTTTCTGGGTTCCCAACAATCTGTATCCAAGGTATAAAAAGGAAAGGAAGGAGTTAGAGGACTTCCCATATTCTCTTCTTCTTTTCTCTGAACTTACTTAATCAATCTCTTGCTGTTCTAGATATTTTGCTTTATTTGGCTCAAAAGAAACGGAATATATCTAAAGAGTATTCTTATCAAATGCATAGAACTATTCCCCTCATAGATAGCAATAGCAATACCTCCTGAACCCTGTTGCTTTCCATTTTCCATTTTAATACTGAACCAAGTCTTAAGTTTCCACCCACTTTGGGGGAAGACTTGGCTATTGGATCACTATCACATTTCCTCCTTTAGGTCTCCTGAGTTGGTCTCTTCTTGATCCCACTTGAGGTTTTCTTGACAAAGATACTAGAGTAGTTGGCCATTTCCTTCTCCAGCTCGTTTTACGGATGAGGAAACTGAGGCAAACAGGGTAATGTGAGTTTGCCCAGAGTCACACAGCTAGTGAGTGTCTGAGCCTAGATTTTAATTCAAGAAGATGAGCCTTCCTGATTCCAGACCCAGCACTCCATTCACTTCATCACCTGGTTTCCCTTGATTTTCCCGTTGTCCAAGATTTTCTTAAGAGAGTCCACCCCAGTAAAACTTCAATAAATGCAATAGGTATTGTCTGGCTAAAAGCCTGACACTGAAACATTAAAGAAAACTTTATATACAAAAGATATATTCTCCTCCCTGGAAATCCAAAGAGGCTTGAATGCCTTGATTACATATGAAGAAGCCAGCTGGATATTGAACTTAGCCTTGGCTACATACCTTAGCCACATCCCTAGTCTCTAACTAAAATTCCCAAAGGAGTAGAGGAGGTGAAAATCACTGAATTATTACTAACCATGCAAAGACAAACTGGAGTGATTTAATGAGGGAAAGGGCTTCTGAGTCCAGTAGAATTAGTTTAATAAGACAGGCAAGCCTTTTTCCAAATCTTGACAGGAGATGACAAACAACTTAAGAGTTAAAGCTAAGGCAGAATCCAAGGCAGGAAACTTTCTAGCCCTAATATTCTGTGATCTAGAATATTGGTTTTTCTAAATTAGTTTTACATACTTTTCTTTAATAGTACTTTAATAGTCTTAAAAATAATTTCCTTTACATTCTTTTAGGTAGTGAATTCATTCTGATAGATTTACGCCTTGATTAGTCAGTAGCCAAAATCTTGACACTGAAGCCAAGCTGTATCCATTTTGAGGTAAATGGAAAACTTTGAAAGTTGGTCTGTATTCTGGCACCGCTCTTGGTGCTGACTCATTTTCTTCAGCTCATGAATCTATTTTGAGGGAGATGAAATTGCTGAATTAATTAAAGAGCTTTCAAGCGGAGCACTTTCTAATGGCGTTTTTCCTGTAGCTTTATACGTATGCCCACCACCTTGCCATTTTTAACCACTCCTTTCCTTTTGGCATTAAAAGTGGAAGCCTAGAGAAATTTAAAGGCATCAAATCATAGCGTGTGGTTTCAAAAGTAATTTTTATGACTATTTCCACAGCAAACCATTTTCAACTATATCTTGGAAATTGTCAGATAATATTTTTGCCCTATTTTGGACATCAATCTCATACATTTTCTCCAAGTTTCTCCAAGATGTCCACTTGATTGCTCCAAGATTATGACTCCATCAAGGCATGTATTAACTGAAATGCTTCTGTTTATATACATTTTAGCAAATTAATATCACTATGCTAACTTGAATGCTCACAGAAACATGAGAAAGAAAAGAAAAATTAATATATAGCAATTATAATTTGCTGTCTAATTTTTTTTCTAACAATCTAGCCAAATACTTTAGGCTCTTAGAATTAGGGGGTAGATTCCAACTTACAGGACTATGATTCAAGAACTCAAGACATCTCTCAATGCAGTATTTTGAGCTGATTAAAAGCAGCTTGAAAGTGGAAGCCTTACTTAAGCAAACTACATGTCTTTTTATTTTTTTGTTTACTAAATGTTACAATGATAATTTTAATTTTTTTGTACCTAAAATGAAAAAAAAATCAGTATGTTTGAAGTCATGGGATCTTGGTTCAAATTATAGATTTAATGATGATTTTAAATTATGTTTTATTCCTGAAACAGAAAAAAAAAATCAGTATGTTTGAAATCATGAGACCTTGGTTCAGATTCCAAATTTATCATTTACTTCCTGTGTGATCCCAAGCAAGTCAATTAACTTCTTGGGTTTCAATTTTCTCATGTATAAAATGATAAGGTTGGAATCAGACCTCGAAATTGATTTTCATCTTTAAACCTAAGGTTTTATGAAAAAAAAGACAATAAGAAAACTACAAACAGGCATGCGTTTTCCTTATAAGAATTTCAATTGGACTTAACTGGCCTCTAACCTATGGATAGCAGAGCAGAATAGAGACAAGGAGAATCAGAAATCAAACAGAAGTTTAATTTCAAAGTGAGGGAAATGGCTTGCAAGCAAGAAAGCAAAATAGGCACATGTGTCAGGACTCTGCCCATAGTGGGGGACCCACTTTAGTGTGGTTAAATTCTTGATACTTATACCAAGGATGCAGTGAGCTATAGTCCTGACAGTGAGAGGTAACAACAATAAGACAAGTTTAATTCAAAGCAGAACTTCACAACTGGAACATGGGTGCTTATCTGAACCCAGAGAACACCTGCTATTGGTCAAAGCAAAATGTGATTTTGCCAGAGGGTGAGATCATAGCTTATATAGTCTAGAAAACAGGGTGTCTCCTAATATCTTGATTCAGGAGAGAGCTGTATATTTCTATTTTAGTTGAAAACAAAATGGAAATCAGTGTCCATATTTAATTACTATGTGTGAATCTGTGTATGCAATCCCTAATTTTAGGATATTTGTGATTGGGTTTTATAGTCAAGAGATGGGGAATAAAAATATTTATTAATTTGTATTGGACTTTGAGATCCTTGGATCAAAGGAATTATATAAATATAAGATGTTATAATTAATGTTTTACTTGTAGACCAGCAGATTATAGTTAGGTTTATTATCCTTTCTCCCTGTAGAACTTGCTGGGCACAGAGGAAGGCACTTAGTCCACATTGACTGTATTATACAGTACATGGAGAGGAGCTGTTATAGCTCAAGTGGGTCCAGATTTGGTCAAGTCTGATCAAGTTAGTCAGGTACCCCCAGAAATTTTGAAATCGGAACAAAATGAGACACTTGCAGTCCATGTAATTGTTGACAAAAAGATTGCCACTAAATGTGTCAAGGAACGAACATTTAGAGAGATATGGAATATTTATATAGAATATAGTTTGATTTATCCAAGCAGAGCTTTCCTTTGGCAGAATTGGTCATGCCATTGGTTTGTGGTTAGAAACCTGAATAGAGCCCCTCATGTCTGGGCCATTTTTACTCATATAATCAAGAAGCTCCATCAGAAGCTAGAATTCTAGTCTAGTGAGCCAATTAAATCTAAAGGACAGCATCAAGACTTTGAAGGAGATATTAGCCTAATCTGAATGGGATGGGACCTTAGGGTGTTTATCTCCCCCACAGGAGTAGTGTGTACAAACTGAAAAGATAGGTCCATATCAGATTGTAGAAGCCCTGAACTGCCAGGCTAAGGAGTCTAAACTCAGCAGGCAGTAGAGTTTTTTTTGAATGCCTTTGAGTGGAAGAATAAAGTAATCAGACCCACACGCAGGGAAGACGAGACTGGCTCATGTGAAGAAAAGATCTGAAGAGGTGACGAACTGTTAGACTGTGATAACAGGGATTCCTTGTAAATATAGCTTTGATTAGGTGTCTACCAAGATCCTTCCAATGCTCAAATCCTTTGATTCTACAAATATCTTGAGTTTTCAGATAGAATATGATAAAATTGCTTAGATTTTTTAAAAATGTTTATTTAGTTTAGCTATTTTTACATGGCTCAAATGTCTTGGTCATGTTGTTCTTAATTAATTTTGACTTGTATATTAACCAACAGATTTTGGGAATAATCATTTAATATGATGTTATTGAACTTTGCGAATGTTCTTGTGTATATTTAGATCAAATTTAGACAAAGTACATGGGAATTCCCAAAACAATTGAAATATTAGTGGCTCTAGAGAAATACTTGAATCTTAAAGGGAATTTAAATTTATCTAATTATATTTGAGTTTTTCACTTGTGAATAGTTTATCACATCTTGGAAAAAATACTAAATATAAACAAAAATATTTTATATTAGTGATTTATTGCAAAATCAGTGTCATTAAAGGCATGACTCAGAAGGGAAACTCCAACGCATGCCATAGTTTTTTGTTTTTTTTTCATCTGCCCCTTAGCAAGTTTTAGAAAATCAAATGCTTGTGTAGTATCCTGGTGCTGAAATCAACAAATTTAACCTTAAAAATACATGAAAAAAAATTCAGAGGCATGTTGTAATTCAATCATTTTCAGTACTGTCCAATTCTTTGTGACTTTATTTAGGGTTTTCTTGACAGAGATACTGAAGTGGTTTGCCATTTCCTTCTCCAGCTCATTTTACAGATGAGGAAACTGAGGCAAAGATTTCAGTGATTTGTCCAGGGTCACATGGCTAGTAAGTCTGAGGCTAGGTTTGAACTCTGGTCTTCTAGACTTCAGCCTGGCACTCTATCCACTGCTTTACTAACCTGCCATCACAGAAGCATAGTAGCCCCTAATTGGAAGGAATCTCAAAGATCATCTAGCCCAACCACTACTTAAAGAATGAATCTCTTCTTTAATATCCCAACAAGTAGTCAGCTAACAGGTGAAAATCTACAGTGTATTTGCTGCCTTTCAAGGTATCGGATTCCATTTCTAGTTAGCTCAAATCATTGCTAAGTTCTTTATACTGATCCATTGCTAAGTTCTGAAATCTGCCTCCAATTTTTAGCCACTGGTCCTCATTCTCCCTCTGTGGCCAAACATAACAAATCTGTCACTCCTTCACATGACAATCCTTCAAATATTTCAGGACTGCAATTATGTCTCCCATAAGTGTTTGCTGAGCTGTTGAATTGAGTGTGTGTACAAGCCCTTATGGGCCATTATTACGTCAACCATACTTTTTCTTCTACAACAAATAATGTTGGTTTCCTTAGGGTCTGCACCAACGGTATCAAATTCAAATAGAAAGCAGGGTCATTGATCTAAGGATCTTTGCTGGTCATATATTAATTTATCTTTAAAATGTGATATCATCTCCATTTTGTATTTTGTATTGTATTTTAATTGTTTTGTATTAAATAAAATTATATTGTATAAAATGCAAAAAATTGTATTTTAATTTACTTTGTTAAATATTTCCCAATTACATTTTATTCTTATTCTGCTATACTCAAGAGGGTTGTAGCCCATGAGGTACATGCATATTAACACCTCTGGTCTTACAATGAAAATATTCTTCAGAGTCCACATAGGAGAGGAAGCCTACATATGTATCCAGTGTGGTATCATTCGTAGTATATATTCCATTCCTTATTAGGAAAACAACACAAAAGAAAAACCATATAAATAAGAAAAAAATCATGAAAATCTTTTTTCAGAGCTTCAGTCTTTTATATTCTTCAGTGAATCAGCAGAAGGGAGAAACCCTTTAAGTATGAAATTTGTAAGAAAAACTTCAGCTAGAATTTACCACCAATACATCTAGGTGTGAAATTCTATAAATACCCTATGCTGCAATAAGCAATCAACAAGCATTAATCAAGTACTGACTATGTTTCAGGTACTATTTTAGTTTCTGTGGATTAAAAAAAAAACTGAGTTCATACTCTCAACCAGCTTACATATTTAGCAATCTAGTTTTTTTTTCAGAGACTGAAGTTTCAGGTTTTTTCCCCTGAAAGTAAATTATTTTCCTTAATTGTTTTAAAAGCTCCATTTATCAAGCTTCTCTCCTGTGTAAATTCTTTGGTAAACATCGTATTCTCGAATGCTTGAATTCTTTGGCTCCTTTATAATTTCTCTCACATATATCTCTAGTTGGAGAATACAGAAATTAAAGTAATAATGTGATAATAGTTTTAGTAAATATAGGAAAAGAATTCTTTCCTACGTTTTGCACTTTCATATATCTAATACTGTGCTGCTGTTTTGTTTTGTTTTGCTTTGTTTTGTTTTGTTTTGTTTACTGTTATAATGAATGAAAGAATGAGAATTTATGATAAAAATAGAAAAGCTTACACTGTATTTGGAGGAGATAATACATGTAATAAGAAAGTTCAGCAGTATGTCATTTAGCAAGGTACAGGGTCTTTAGATTATATCAGTAATTCAAATGACAGTGCTTGCTGTCTGGAAAGTGTACAGGCAAAACAGATGTCAAGTAACTGAAGACCTTAGGATACAGGGCAAGGAAGCTATTGAAGTTAGATGATCCTCCAAATTGCTTCTCTTCTCATTCAAGCAATCTTAGCAGTCTGGCTGAATGGTGGAGGGGCAACGGAAAGCAAGGGGGTGAGGATGTCCCCCAATGATGGTGATACTGAGTCGTCCTACAGGCTAACTGTCCCAAATGGCTTGTGAGGAGACGGGGGGAGGAGGAGTGGAGTTAGAAGGAGAGAAGAGAAGGAAAGGCAAAGAGGGAAGATTGCTTCTGTGCTTCTGGTTGTGGTGCCAGAGATTGTTATCCAACAAGACTCTTACAAGTTCTTCTGTTTAATTGACAGTTCTGCCTCTTCTAACATTTATTTAGTTTGCTTCTCTTCCTTGAAAACTAGACCTTCCTATAGATTTTTAAAAAATAATCAAATTCCATTCTGTTTCTTTTTTTTGACATCTCCAATAAATACCTGGGGTTAGTTTTTAATCCTAGCATCAACTTATATGATGCCCGTTATCCCCCGTCATCATCTGCTCACTCAGTATACTTGCTATTCCACTAGTCCATAATCTAGATCAGGGATCCTCAAACTATGGCCTGTGAACCAGATGCAGCAGCTAAGGATGATTATCCCCCTCACCCAGGGCTATGAAGTTTCTTTATTTAAAGGCCCACAAAACAAAGTTCTTGTTTTTACTATAGTCCGGCCCTCCAACAGTCTGAGGGACAGTGAACTGACCCCCTATTTAAAAAGTTTGAGGACCCCTGATCTAGATAATTAATTAAAATAGAAAAAAAAACTATAGATCTAGGGCTCACCTTGTCCAATACAAATTATTATGTCCTTCCCAAATGTAGACAGAGATTCTCTAGCCAAGTGGTACATACTCCCCATGGCCAAGTAATTTTTTAATCTACTTCATGTAGGAAAAAATTTATTTGTAACAAACATTTGCGATTAAAACTTATTAACAATTTCAATTTATTTGCAACAATTGCAACAAAACAGCTTTTTTACAAGCTACAAGATTACTGCTTTCTGAGTGTAAATAATTTGTAACCATTGCATGAGATTATAATACAATATAAACAGAACCAAAACACGTGATAGCTACCAACCTGCACTTGCAAGTCCTCATCATAATCCTGTGATATCCTACATTATTATATAATTCTCTTCTTCCCAGGCCTGAACTGACATTCCCAGAAAAGGAAGAGTTTGCATGTATGTATATATATATATATATATATATATATATATGTATATGGGACACTGGAAATAGAGAATGACTTGGGCCTGAAATAGGGCTTTGGACTATTGGGAAATTATATAGGATTTTTAGTGATATCAGATTTCTCCTTGAAACTGAATTCAATCCAATAAACATTCATTAAGCACCTAACAAGTCCAAGGCACTATGCTAGATGCTGGAAACATAACGACAAAAACAAAAGTGCTGGCCCTCAAGGACCTGATATTCTCCTTTGGAAACATGTGGTAAGTAAATGCAAAATACAGACTGAGTCATTTCAGAGAGAGAGGGAAAAGCTCTTGCCAAAGGCCTATCATTTTAATATTAATACTCTTCCAGTGACGTTAGGCATCTGTGACCCACTGAAATAGCACAGACTCCAAAGAACTGACCTGGCCCAAAGGACGGACAACAAAGAGACACAGGTAAGTCTAAGCAGCCTATAGTATTTTACAAATAAGGAATTGTGTGTGAGATGCACATTATGAGGGAGAAAAAATATGGTTTTTTCACATAGCAAGAAGAAAGGAAAACCAGGGGTTTGGCAAGTTACCATTCAGCTTCTGCTTGAAGGCTTCCAATGAGGGGAAATCCACTGCTGGCTGAGGGCACTCATTCCGCTCTGGACAGTCCTAATTGTTAGGGAGATTCTCTGTAATCAAGTCTAAATTGATCTGTGCAGCTTCCTCCCACCCATTGAGACTGGTTCTGGTCCTCAGGGCCAAACAGAGCAAAAGTAATCTCTCTTCCACATAAGCCTTTAAGATACTATCACAGGATCATAATGACCCCTTCCTACACACACACACACACACACACACACACATACATACATGTACACATACACACATAGACATACTTTACTTCCCAATCAGTCTTCTCTTCTCCAAACTCAACATTAACTGATCTTCATATGACATGGACTCAAGGCCCTTCATCTTTGTGTTCTTCCTCATCCTGGAGGATCTCCAGCTTATCCAAGCCCCTTCTGAACTGTGGCAGCTAGAACTGAACACCTGGTCCCGGCTGGGGTTTGACCAGGGCATAGTACAGAAGCACTATCACATTCTTATTCCAGGAGATGACGCCTCCCTTCACACAGCCCAAGATTACAGGGATCTGTTCTGATCAACAAGCCCACACCCACGAGATGGATCCCAGATCCATCAAGGAAGGTACAGTTGCTTGTATGAACATTTATTTCTCATTGATCTCTCTGGAAAACTTGTTTCCTACATAGAATTCTCCATAGAAGTCTATTCACACGATGTTTGAGCTAAAAGGGAATTTAGAAAGCATCTAATTCGACTCTCCAGTTATAAATGGAAGAAACTGAGGTTGAGACTTACCCAACATCACTTGTTCTAGCAAGTGCTACAATAAAAACTAAAATGCAGATCATGTGACCTTCCTGGCCCAGGAAGCTTTTCTAGCCCATCATGCTGTTTCCTTCAATCTAAACCAAAGGGCTCTCCATCTTCCTCTTTCATCCATTTATATTCCACTAGAACTAGAAAAATGAAAGAATACACCACCAGAGAAAAGGAACAACCTCAAAATAGTTTATAGAAAACTGAAACTTCTCTTTTTCTATTGGGGATTTGACTGCTTTTCTACAGAGAGGTTTCCTTTATCTCCAGTTTCTTCTCTTGAAGTCAGAGGCTCAGAAATAGCACAGTGAGTGTGCCATTTACTTGGGCAGTTCCACCACAGGGGATAAAGTCTGGAAACAGATCATGTTGTTTCATATGACTCACAGAAAGATAAAAAGATGAATCAGAGAGCACTGCTGAACACTGAAATACCTTAGCATCTAGTAGTTGGAGACTTTGAGAGGAATCCTTCTGCTTTTCAACTTGCAAACCATTAATGTGTGCTGATTAGTTTAATGGACTATTGAGATAAATGATTTTGAAATAGTATGTACTTGGCATAATAATATGCTTCACCAGTCCTTATTTGATATTTAAAATTAATCTTCAGAAGTGTGGTTATATTTTTGATGGCTTCAAGGATCAGTCAGGCCCCCAACTGTTGTTAAGGGGCCCCATGAAAGAAAGAAACTTTTTTCCATTCGATATGTCTAGTTTGCTATTAACATGGGCAAATGGGCCTTTTCTGAGACTTCTGAATGTGGGTACAGGTTAATATTTACATTAACTCAGAGAACTTATTAGATTAATATGTTTACACTGGTAAACATGCTTTTTGGTGGCGCAACTTATAGAAATGAAAACAGAACTTTTAAAAAATGTTTCATTGATGGTCTTGTCTTTTTTTTTTTTAACATCATGGTGATTTCTGAATGAATATAGTGCTTCTTGAATGCATGATTGTTCTGTCAGTAGTAGTAGTAGTAGTAGTGGCAGCAGTAGAAGTAGTAGTGGAGGAAGGAAGAGAAGAGGAGGAAGAGGAAGAGAGAAGGAGGAGGGGAGGAGGATAAGAATGGAAGGAGGAGGAGGAAGAAAGGAGGAGGAGGAGGAGGAAGAGAGGAAGAGAAGAGGAGGAGGAAGAAGAGGAAGAAAGGAGAAGGAGGGGAGGAGGAGGAGGAGGAAGAAGGGAGGAGGAGGGCAGGAGGAGGTAAAGAGGGAAGAAGAGGAAGAAAGAAGAAGTAGTAATAATAATAGTAACAACAATAGCAGTAGCAGCAGTAGTGTAGCTGTGGCAGTAGTAGAAGTATTTGCATTTGATCATCACAAAAACCCTGTGAGATAGGTATTCTTATCTACATTTTGCAGATAAGGAAACTGAGGCAGAGAGAAGTTAAATGACTTGTCCTATAGCTAAAGAAATGTCTAAGGTGAGATTTAAACTCATGTCTTCGTGATTCCAAGTCTAACACTCTATTACGCTATGCTGCCTGAATTAGATTTATTCAGTCAGTTGGACTACAGAACAGAGACAAAATGCATGTTATTTATTCTGTTGGATAAGATTTTATACTAAAAATGAACCCAATAATGGGGCTACAGAAATTCTCAATTATTGTGAAGGGGGAAATATGTGTGTATTTGTGTGTTTATATATTCATATGCAAATATATACACACAACACATATATACATACAAACATACACATACATATAAAACTTCAAACTGCACTAAGATTTGGGGACATCTCTATATGCTGAGCCCAAATTTCAGAGAAATATATATTAAATATATATATATATATATATTTATAGAAATATATAGAGAAATATATATTATAGGAAGATTATGTACAAATGTAAATATGTTCTGTAAATGTGACACTTCCTTACTTGAATCAGAACCACCAGGAATAGAAATCTAAGAGGATGGATGTGGTTCATAAATAGAAAGTAAGCTCATCTACACTGAAGTTCTTAGATGTTCTTGTCAGTTACTTTAGACTTCAAACTGTGACATATCCATGTTTATATTGTACACACACACAAGAAAAAGTGCTAAAATTTTTCTTAGTGATAAATTTAATATGGTAATGATTTAAAGCATCTTAGAATCAGTTGAATGAATTTATGACCACAATGGAATACTGCTACATAGGGAAAATGAGACATTGGAGAAGTTATATGAACTGATGAAAAATGAAGTAATCTCTATTTAAGGAGAAACGTTTCATTTCTCACTTGGCTCCTTCAGAACTTCTTTGACTTTTCCACCATGCCCCTGACTTCCCTCACCTTTATTCCCACTCTCCCACTCCTGATTTTCAGCCTCCTTTTGCCTATTGGGTGTGATCTTCCCTCATAAGATTGTAAGCTCCTTGAAGGCATACATTGTCTGTTCCCTTTTTTTGTATCCCCAAGGCTTAGAACTGTACTTGGCTCTCAATGTTTATTGGGTGACAAAGTCGAATTAGAAAATAGTATACCCTGTGAAGAGTATAAATAGAAAGAATAAGAACCAAAAATGAAACTAGATCCTGGCAGACTACAATGACCACTTTTGGCCCTGAAAAAGAGATGAAAAAACATACCTTCCTTTAATTGAAAAGTGGGGGATTATAACAATCAGAAAGCATTTATGAAACACCTTTGTGTTAGGAATTGTGGTAAGTGCTGATAACATGATGATAAAATATGAAACAGTTCTTTCTATATTAGGGTAGGGTTTCTTCTTTCCTAATTCCCAACCCCAGACTCCAGGTAGATTAGGCTAATTCTTTCCCTAACACCCCAAAAGGTTATTCCCTGTTCCAAGATTTTTACAACTTGGGGAACTAAGGCTGGTAGTCTCAAGTCACTTATGACTTCCTGTTTAGCAAAAAGCATAAAAAGGTTTTCCAAGGAGGAATCAGCCTGTCAGACCATCAAAAGAAAAAAGTTTCAAGTTGTAGAGTAGGAGTTCTTAACTATGCCCAAAGGGCTATCAAACTACATACCTTTTGATCCAGCAATGTCTCTACTGGGTTTATATCCCAAAGAGATCATTCAAGAATAGAAAGAACCCACATGTACAAAATGTTTGTAGCAGCCCTTTATGTAGTGACAAAGAACTGGAAACTGAGTGGATGCAGTTGGAGCATGGCTGAATAAACTGTGGTATATGAATGTTATGGTGTATTATTGTTCTGTAAGAAACGATAAGTAGGATGATTTCAGAGAGGTCTGGAGAGACTTACATGAATTGATGATGAGTGAAATGAGCAGAACCAGGAGATTATTATACACAGCAACAGCAAGATAATATAATGACCAACTGTGAAGGGCTTAATCCAAGACAATTCCAATAGACTTGAGATGAAAAATGCCAAACACATTTACAGAGAGAACTATAGAGACTGAATATAGATAAAAGCATAGTATTGTCACCTTTTTGTTGTTTGTTTGCTTGCTTTTTCTTTCTCATGTTTTTTCCCCTTTTGGTCTGATTTTTCTTGCACAACATGACAAGTTTGAAAATGTGTTTAAAAGGATTATACATGTTTAATTTATATCAGATTACTTGCTGTCTTGGGGAGGAAGGAGGCAAGGAAGGGAGAGAGAAAAAAAATTGGAACACAAAGTCTTACAAGGATGAATGTTGAAAACTATCTTTACAGGTATTTGGAAAAATAAAATACTATAAATAAAAAAAGAACCATGCTCTACACAGTTTTATTTGGTGATCTCAACAGCTCCCATAGACTCAATTATGTTTCTGTAGATGATTCCCAGATTTTTCAGGCCTAACCTCTTTCCTGACCTTCAGTATCTCATCACCAATTGCCTATTAGACATTTCAAACTTTATGTCCTATAGATAGCTCAAATTCAGCATATCTAAAACAGAACTTATCATTTTTTCTTCCAATCCACCTCTTCTTCCTGACTTTCTTATTACTGTCAAAGACACTGCTGTTCTCCCAAGTCCCAAGTTTTACAACCTAAGGGTCTTTGACTCAGCACTTCTACTCACCAAACATATCCAATTTTTGCCAAATTTTTCTACTTCCCTGATATTTCTCATATTTCTTGTCTCCACTCACATAGCTGACACTCTGATTCCACAAAACCTGCCCTGATGACCAAATGGACTATATAGAAGTAAAGAGGGCTGTGTCTAATCATACTAATGGAACAGAGAATTTTCAAGCATATTTTTATAAAAAGACCAAAACTGGGTAGGAACTTTGAAATACAGGCACAACAGTCAAGAAATATCTCGAATGATAAATATTAGAATAATTGGAAGGGAGTATATGATGATAAAGAACTGAAATTCTAATGAGGGATAAGAAACAAATATTCCTTGAAAACTATAATGTCTTTAAAAGGTATTATGGAAATTAAGAAAAATTGAAGACCTGAGGTGAATTGTTATGTTTTAAAGTTATTAAGAAGGAAAAGAGAAAGAGGAGTGAAAACAATATATTAATGGGGAAAAGAGGAATAGTGGATCTGTGTGATAAGAGTTTAGCAACACGGTGATAGGGGTTTTCAAATGGGCATCAAATGAAACCCATTCATTACCATCTGAACACCTTTAAACACAAATAGGCATAGAAATATGCCAAACTCAACAAGAAAATATTCAGGGATGGGGACAGCAGGTAGGGAAGAGATGGTAAGAAATAGAGCACCAGCCCTAAAGTCAGGAGGATCTGAGTTCAAATGTGACCCAGACACTTGACACTTCCTAGCTTTATGAGCCTAGGCAAGTCACTTAACTCCAATTGCCTCAGCAGAGAGAGAGAGAGAGAGAGAGAGAGAGAGAGAGAGAGAGAGAGAGAGAGAGAGAGAGAGAGAGAGAGAATACCAAGGATGGAATAGTCTTAAGGAAAACAAATTATAGTCCTGACAGGAGAATTTAAAAGAAAGAAAGAGAGGAAGGGAGGGAGAGAAGAAAGAAAAAAAAGAGAGAAAGAAGGAAGAATGAGGAGGGAGGAGAAAAAAAAGGAAGGAAGAGGGAAGTAAGGAAAGAAGACAGGAAAAGAAGGAAAGGGAGGGAGGGTGGGAGGGAAAAAAAGAAATTAAAGAAGTGCCCATCAAATTTTGGTACACAAATGTTACAAAATATTATTGCTATTTGTCTCTCATTCTTGAAGAGGACCATTGACATAAGGAAGGTATTATCTTGACTTGCAAGTGAATTGGATTTAATATGAAATATTATTATACCATAAGAAATGATGGAAGAGAATAATCCAGATAATCCTACAATGTGTCCCTCTGGCCCTACTCTCTCAATAGCAGGGAAGGCTACACTTCTCTCCTCAGGGTGCTAAGATAATTTGTAGATTTGGGGTATTTTTTCTGTACTGTGCACAGGGAAAAGAAGAAAGTTCAGAAGGGGGAAGAAATGAATAGGATGGTTTTGAAAGTAACACATTCAATTTATTATACACTTCTTTAAAAACCAGTCATAATGGAAAGAGATGAATGGCTTCATATATTCATATTCAATCCTTTTTGTTCTACTTTGCAAATAGAAATACTTTTGGGGGGGCAGTTGTTAAATTCAGAATTTTAAAAATTAAATTACAAAGAAAGGTTCCACAACTGGAGGACCCAAAATCATGTGTTAAGTGAGATCTGGTATTCAGAAGAATTGTTACATTATATTCCTTTCTTTTCTAAGGTTTTAAAATATATCCAGTGGAATCCCTTCATACCACTGTGGCTGTGGAGCAGATCTAATGGCCAACACTGTAGGCTGGCTGTTTGCTATTAGACTTTGCAGTTCATATTTGCTGGATTTTAAGAGTTGATTTGAGTTATGTTATGTCTAGTAGGTATAATAAGCTGTTTGTTCATGAAATGCTACTTTAACTGATCCAGTGTTCCTCAGAAAGAGAGCAAACAGAATTATGGCAAGTTTATTTTCAACTAATACATACTTACTAATTGCATCGCTAAAATGCCATAATACTGGACATGTCTATGTAGCTAAGCTCTAGGATTATGACATAGAAATTCATGGCGTCATTCTCCACTATATTTCCTTCATTACTGTACCATGTATTTTAAAGACAGGTCATCAGGGATAAATAGAAAACCTGTCATGTCACCCATGGTTAAAATTAACTCCAATCACTGATTACCCAGCACATTCTTGAAGGTTTTCAGATAGTCATAGAAATAGCTGGGGACTTGTGTGGTATGCAGTGACGTCTGTAATACTGGCACAGGATCTATTATTAGGCAAAGCAAGTCCTAGTTGTATGACTGGTGTATAAACAAACCATAAATAATCAGCTTAAAAAGAAGGAGAGCTAGGGAAAGCTAACAGGAGGAACTGGCACTTTAAATACCTGTGCAAATGATCACATCCATTTTCTTAATATAATGTCCATTCAAAATTCAAACCATTTTTCATTCACCCAGGGCTAGACTCTGTTGATATGAGTTCTGATGCATGAACAGAATTTATACGAAAGTTACTGGACCAGTTGTTCAGTTTATCTGGCCCCTTTGAACTCACTCAGGTGCATCTCCTCTTCCTCATAAGTTTCATTTGCAATTTGAAATCTGTATATTCATCAAAGAAGACCTGGATTGACTCTAATACCATAAGTAAGTCATAGAAAATCTGACTTTTAAATCTCCATTTCATAGAAGTGTCCATTCTTATTTATCTCTCAGATATAAGTAGCCAACTGGACTCCAAAGTATAACAACATCCACAAAGTAATTGCGCAATTTTATTTGGGTAAATATTTAACATTCTCAACTGATTTGACTACTGACAAAGCATGACTCTGTAGACTACAGAAATCCAAATAAAACTTGTGGCAACCATAGGGAAACAGCAACTAACTATCCAAGCAATTCGGAATCAGTCTCACAAATCAATAATAGTAACAACTAGCATTTATGTAGCATTTTAAGGTTTGCAAAGAGCTGTACATTATTTTTTTTTATCTCATGAGGTAGATACTATTATTATTTCTGTTTAGTAAGTGAAAAAGACTAAGGCTGAGAGAGGTTATTGATGATAATAATATTTATATAATGCTTACTGTGGGCCCAGCACTGTGTTGAACAATTTACAATTAATGTCTCATTTGATCCTCACAATAACCCTAAGAAGTATGTGCTATTTTAAAGATGAGGAAACTGAGGCAAACAGAGCTTAAGTAATTTGTCCAGGATCACAAAGCTAATAAGTATCCGAACTGGATTTGAACTTCGGTTCTCCTGACTCCAAAACTAGAGTTCTTACTTAATAGCTGCCTCATAATAATTATAAAAAAGGGGAGATTTTTCTGTTTGTTTGTTTTAATATGAATTCCAAAGGTCACTGAATAATTGTCTGGCTTGTTAGCTGCCCTCAAGAACTTAAAATATTTGGGTAAATTAGATAAGTGGCCAGTCATAGTGAGGTTTCATAGTTCATTTGGAGAAGAATATATAACAAATGCTTTCAACTAGTGTCTACTGTGTGATTCAGAAGATAGATGTTGATTTAAGGACATCCCCGGCTCACACGGAGTTCACAATTTAGTGAGAGATAAATAGCTAGAATGTACAAGATTTATTTAATAATGCATTAGGCAAGCAGGTAACAGGAAGCTTTACTTAAACTTCAAACAAGACACATTCATTCCTCTCAATCCTTCTCCATGGGGAACCTCCATTAGCCTAATATGCTGACTCACTCTGCACATATACCTGGCCCCCTTAACAGATGAAGAAATTCTGCTCTGAGTGAGGTCCAAGAGTGGAAGGTTACTGATGGGGAGACTCAGACAAAGGGACCAGAGGAGGGCATCCTAGTTATGGATAACTGTGTGACCTTTCACATTAGAGCATCAGTGGTTAAGCAATATGGCTAAGTGATTCTCAAGTGTCTGTCTAGTTTGAGACCTATGGTCATTAATGTCCTCTCCAGCTTCCACAATCCTGGTTAAGTGCAAATATGATGGAAAAAGAGACGAGGTTACAGAAATGATCAAAAAATCAATACAGCAGAATTCTAATTTGAAGGAAATTTTCTTAAAAGCAAATGCCATTTAGGAAAAGATCAACCAACACAAATGGAAAAGCCTTAGGAAGTAACACTGACCAACTTCCATACACCCTTGCCTGGGACCTAAAATAAAGCAAAGGGTTCTAAAAAAGTCAGGAATACTCAAAGCAAGGGAATCACTTAATGCATCCTCTACATACAAAAAGTTTAGAAACTGAAGTTCAGAATGAAATAATTTATGAAAAATGGAGCTAGTTTCTAATGAATCATTTTAAATTATTCAACAAAATAACCATGTAATTGATGTTATTGATTAATATTAACTTTCAGAACTCTGAAGTGATGGCCAGTGTACTGGAGACTGCTAGACTAGAAATGAGGAGGGGCAAGAGTTTGAAACCTACCTCTCATATTTAAATGGTTAATGGGTCCATGTGCAAACTAGTTTTTAATTAAAGAGAAGCAAAATGGTATCGTGGATAGGAATCCAGTCCCTGGGTCAGGAAAACCTAGGTTCAAACTACATCTCTGAACATAATGGCAGTGTGACCCTGGGAATCTCTCAGTGGGCTAAGAAACTCTTTCAAACTATAAATTGCAGAGTAAGGGCCCATCCACGCCAGGAATTTCTCCCCTAGTTCTTTATGTCTGTGATATCACAGTTCTAGTCCAAAACACAACAAAAACTTAGAGGAAAACAATCCTAGTGAAAAAGCTAGAACCCATTCTTTGCTTTAGCAATGATTGCTAGGTTGCATAAAAGAAAGTAAATTATTAATTGGCATTTATTTAGTTGCTTCTACTCTAAAACATGAAATCTCTGTCTAACAACCAATGAGTTAGAGGAAATGAACCACATTAATATTGACATTCTCACTATAAATGAACTTGGTTGAAGCTAAGTGGAAAGACAAGTCACAGGTCTTAATAGAGGTGAATAAGAATTGGTAGGATTGGTTTCATCTTGTGAAAACCAACAGCTGCAAGAAAATCATGGTAGATTTCTTTATCTTGCTTTGTAGGCTTCAGAATGAGTGAAAATAAAAAAAAAAGACCATTGTGATTGTAGTTATAGCTTGTTCCAGAATTAATTATTTTAAAGGATGAAAAAAATAAAGAAATTCCACAAAGAATATAATAAACCAAACTTACTTTGTTACTCAGGAACTTTAATGAGATGGGAAGAGCAGGTGGAGAACAGATGTTGAAAAACAGACTAAGAAATTACTCGGGATTGTAGACTTCTAAGAGGTCTCGCATCCCTTTATCACAAAATTTCTCTAAAATCAGGCAAAAGGCACTGGGCATAATAAATAACCAGGCAACATTGCAAACAGTGGAACTGACTCCATTTTTACAGGAAATGATATGGTGGGAATAGTTTAGGGGAACAAATCTATTTAGATCAAAGGTTAAAATGAATACCCGTTTAGAAGAAAGGATACAAATGAAAAAGTACTATAAGTAACTCACAACAGCTCTAATCCAACCTGTTTAAATAAATTCTGAAAAACAGAAAATGAATAAAAGAAAAAACCCTCTCATCCTAATTTCTCAAAGAAGCTTAACTGAGGTAGAAGTTATCACAATGAAGTGGCTAAAAGAGCTCCCAACTTTTCTAATTAAAGTTTTCCAATAAAATGCTAATTTTCTCCTGCTAGATTCTAGGTACATCATAATCCCTGGAGATATAAATTATAGGTGACACAATAGAGAATGGAGAGATTCAGTGGGCTTCACTGGAATCCACATTGATTTTGTGCACAAAAAGCATGGCAAAAATATCATTAACGGAATCTTTGATTTTGGAAAATAATTTGGGCCAATCAAGTAGGACTAGAACTGCCTTAATATCTGAGATGTTAAGACTTTGAATAGATCTGCTAGAGTATATATGATAGGATATATAGGAAAAGTCCAGAGGATGAGAAGGACTATAATTTGCAAGGGGAGGAGAGCTAGGCTCACATCAATGGGATTTATTCTTACCCTAAATTTTATAACTTCCCCAATTTATATTTTACCATTTGATTTGAAAAATAACTAAATAACCTAAACTGGCTAAGACCTAGTATTTTCCCTCTTTAGAGAAACCAGAGAAAATGACTTTTATTCTGAACCTCCTAAAAGAACACTGTACTCAGGGCACTTAGGTGGCAGAGGGAAAATTGCCAGGTGTGAAGTCAGGAAGACTTAACTTCATGCCTCAGACACTTCCTAACTGTGTGACTCGGAACAAGTCATTTAATTCTGTTTACCTCAGTTTCCTTGTTTGTAAAATGAAATGGCAAATCTTTCCAGTATCTATGCAAAGAAAATCCCAAATTGGGACGCAAAGAGTCTCCACAACTCAACAACAAATCCATCTATCTTTCTGAGCTTATTGTCTTCCCCATTAGAATATAAGCAGGTATTTGTACTTGTATTCTCAGTGATTGGAACGTTTTCTGGTACATAATAGGTACTTATTAAATACTTGTTGATGAATTACTTGTTAATTTTTTTATTTCTCTGTTTACCAGTGAATTGTTCTTCTTCTTTTTAGAGGGCCAAATTTTATAACAAAGAATTTTTTTTTAAAATAAAGAGAAAAACATTAAGCAAAATCAATCAACATATCAAGGTGGGGGGAATAAAATTTTTGAATGCAGTTTTTTACACTTTTGCAAAGTGAAATAAGGAAGGTCTCTTTTTTTATTTCCTGGAGAGGACCAAGTTTAGTTATTATAATTTCACAACATTCAACTGCAATTGTTTTGGGATTGTTTTTCTTTCCATTTTCATTGTTGTGATCATTGTTTATGTTTTCCTGACTCTGCTTATTTAACTTTACATCAGTTTATACAAGTCTTTCCAAGTCTTCCATATTCATCACTTCCTATAAGATAGTATTATTTACATTATGCCATTATGTTCATTGTCCACAATTTGTTTAGCTACTTCCCTTAATGAACTTGTACTTTGTTTCCAATTCTTTGCTACTACAGAAAGTGCTGCTATAAATATTTTGAAATAGATGGAGCCTTTTTTCTTTTGGTTAGTGACTCCTGAGGCCTAAATGTATAACCTCTGGATCAAAGGACATGGACATTGTTCAAAACTTTGATTACATAATTCCCAATTGCTTTTTGAAACATTTATATCAATTCACAACTGTACCAATAGTGCATTAAAGTGACTGTCTTTTGACAATCTTCCCAAGGAAAATAGAATTTTATAATCAGAAATTAGTTTTATAGACAATTTTTTATGGGAAAAGTCTTTGGACTTTATAGGAATCTGGTTTCCAAGAGAAATGCTAAAGTATTACTTATTATGATCTTGTTGATCTTGAACTTATAGATATAGTAGACAATAGGAAGAGGAAGAATTTGCACTAGATGGCACAGATGGATGGAACTACATACAAAAATTTTCAAGCCTGTCAAACATTTTTTAATGAGAAAACTTACTTTTAAGCTATTTGAGTGCAGGAACTGTTTTCCTTTTGTATTGTAAACTATCTTCTAGATGAGATGATCTTTAAAATGCAGCAGTAATCAAATCTTTACAAAGTACTGGCTGACTCTAAGCTTGGGTGACTGGGAAGGATGATGGTGCTCTTGGCAATAAGAGGAAAGTTGGAAAGAGGAAAAAAAATGATGAGTTATGCTCTGAACATACCAAGTTTTTCTAATAAGATGTCTAGTAAGTAATTGATGATGAGACACTGGAGGTCAGGAAAGCAATTAAGGCTATAAAAATCTAAGCAGGTACAAGATAACAATTGAGTCCATGAGATCATCAAGTGAAACAGTATAGGGCAGGGGTCCTTAATCTTTTTTGAGTTAGAGACCTCTTTGACAATATGGTGAAACTTAGAGGCTCCTCATAATGTTTTTAAATGCATATGATTTCAAATGAAATCCATTATATTAAAAGTTTCCAGAACAGATTAAAAAATAATAAGTTCAAAGAGTTGAGGTTAAAAATCTTTTGCCTAGAGGAGAAAATAAGAGTACTAAAGAGAGATACCTAAAAGATTAATTTGGGGAAAGGTCCCCCAAAAGAGATTGAGGAGTGATCAAACAGGAAGGAGAAGTAGGACAAAATAGTGTCACAAAAACCTAGAAAAATGAAAGTATATCTATGAGAAAAGGATAATTGATAGAGTCAGGGACTCTAAATGAAGAAGATGAGCTCTAAAAGTTGCCTATTAACTTTGCTAACTTTCAGAAAAGCACTTTTAGTTGAATGGTGTGGTCAGAACACAAATGGCAAAAGGTCATTTTGATAATCATGAGCATACTTACATGATATGCATGCTACATATATACACAGTTGTATACATATGCATATACACATATAGCTGGATGTTAGAACAGTGAAAAATATTGTACACCAGGTAGCAATTTCATAAGGTTTAGCTGCTTGTTGCTAATGAAGAACAGGATCCAGTTCTTCTGAATTTGGTCCAATATACTAATTACTACAGTATGGTTTCTCTCAGATTCTGATTTGATTCATTTGAGCAACTGGAGACAGATCATTCTGACCTCTCCTGTGTCAATCTTCCTTCACAGGTCTAAGTGCAAAAAACCTTTTCATCTGGGCATACCTCAAAGCCATATGAATATCCCAAATAAAAGGTTGTATAAGTATGTCATGTTATGAACAGACATGTCCTTTCATCTAAATGTTCCCATCTGGTGTGTTATTTTTACAAGATCCACTCCTTTCTCTCACCTCCTTGAAGTACAAAGAGAACTCAGCTTCTGTAGACAGTACTCAGTAGAGAGTCTATTATGTCTAGGACTCTGTGAATTATGAAGGAATTCCAAAAATTAAAAGGACCCTGCCCTTGAGGGGTTTACAGTTTAGCTCTGGAGAAACAAAAAAATACACAAGTAAGGACTTGAGTGCATTTAACCAAGCAGTCTGTGAATAAGAACTTTATAATGTTTGGAGTCTTTTTCTTTTTTGAGAGTGAGAAAGACAAAGAGAAAGAGAGAGGAGAAAGAGAGGGGAAAAAACCTTCTGCAGAAGTATAACTGAAAGGCCAGTTTTATGAGATGAATTGTTTGGCTTCATATTTAGAATTGACTTTTGAGATCATCTTAGTTGGGGTCTTCTTAAATTTTTTTCCACTTGACACTCTTTTTTATCTGAGAAATTTTTATTCAACCCCAGATATTCAGATTTATAAAATAAGTATACCAATCAAACATTTATTGATAACAAATCATAATTTCACAACCCCAGCATTGTTATGCAACCCCAGATGAGGTTGTATCCTACAGTTTAGGAAGCTTTGATCTATCCTATCCAACTCCTACATTTTACACATAAGGAAACAGCACAAAGTGAGAGAAACTTGCATGCCCAAGATCACACAGATAGCAAGGGAGAGCCTGTATTTGAAACCAGGCCCTTTTCAAAATTATTGTATAAATGAGATGCCAGTGCCAATGATCTGGTAATAAAGAGAGCCATCAACACCCAGAGAGAGGACTGTGGATACCGAGTCTGGAGCACAACATGGTATTCTCACTCTTCAATGTTGTTTGCTTGCATTTTGTTTTCTCTCCCTTTTGATCAGATTTTTCTTGTGCAACAAGAGAATCGTAGAAATATGTTTACCCATAAAAAATAAAAATAAAATGTTCTGGCTAAAAAAAAAAAAAAAACAACCAAAACCCAAAATTACTGTACAACCCGCAGGCCGAAGGACATTTTGGAAAATACAATATTTTGAAATTACAACATCA
Source organism: Sarcophilus harrisii (assembly GCF_902635505.1). Classification (NCBI taxonomy): domain Eukaryota; kingdom Metazoa; phylum Chordata; class Mammalia; order Dasyuromorphia; family Dasyuridae; genus Sarcophilus; species Sarcophilus harrisii. The sequence continues at coordinate 230,850,559 of NC_045430.1, forward strand.
TGGTACCATAGGATTATATTATAGTATCATAGAATTTGGAGCTGGGGGTGAAAATACATTTGTATTTCTACAGATGATGAAACTGAGATCCAAAGAAATCAACGATTCTGCCTCAGGCCATATAACTCATAGATGGCAGAACAGCAACTGCAGGGACTTTCCTTTCCTGAGCATCACTTACCTATATTTTCTCCCCAGATTAAATTTCTTTTAACAAGGTATTTAAGTTAAGAAAAAATTAAGTATGGAAGACTGAATTCATATTTATTAAAAATGAGAGTAGTAACTTTGCTATTTGTTATCTCTTAGAATCCTTACCTCCTGGCTCAAATATCACCTTCTACATGAAGCCTTCTTCCTCCTCTTCCCCTTTCCACCAACTCATATCTATTTTGTATATATTTTCCTAATTGGTCTTCCAATCTTCAATTGTTCCTGTTCGACTCCTTTTCCACTCAGAAGCTCAAGTAATTTTCCTAAAGCATTAAGTCTGACCATATTTCTCCTTTCTCAATAAAGGTGAATTTAGGTTCTCTATTGCCTCTAGAACAAATATAAATGACTTTGTTTGGTTTCTAAAGTCCTTCCCATCTGACCCAAACATCTCTTTCCTGACTTGTAAAACGTCATTCTTCTTCATGTACTACTCTATGGTACAAATTAAAACTAGCCTACTTCTCATTCTCTGTGCCTATGCACCCAGTGCCCCCCATTAATAGGATGTACTCCCTTTTCACTTTTTCCCCTTGGGATCCCTAGTGTCCTTCAAGATTCAGCTCAAGCTGCATTTTCTGGAGGAGGTTCTTCTTGATATCTCTAGCTTTTAGTACCATTTTCCTCACATCACCTCATATCTCTTTTGTGTATAGCTAAATATGTACATGTTATATCTTCCAATAAAATGGAAGCTTCTTGGGGTCTAGGACTACTCATTCATTTCTCACATCCTCAAGGCTGAATACAGCCTTCAAAACAAAGTAGGAGTTCAATACATATTTATTGATTGATAGCTCTCCAAGGTACTCATTTTAGGAACATAGATTCAGATCACTTAAGTGATTCAGTGAACTAGACAATGTTCCACATTGCTAAGACTATATTTAGTTTGGACTAGCAATGCCCTTTATTTGCAATCATGTGGCCACTGGAAAACGAGGCTCAAAAATTTCTGGGCTTTCCCTCTCTTGTACAGCTTCTGCCTCACATGTTTCTTCAGTTCCTCCTAGAAACTAGGAAAAACTACACTTCCCTGGCCAACAAAAGGCTATATTTATAAAACCCATGTTCAGTCCTGACCCCAAAGAGAGGGGATGAAGCTTTTGTTGTACACTTTGGCTATTCCCATCCAGATATTCCCATCCCAGAGTACAATGATTTGGAAAATCTCTAAAATAAAAATTTAGGGATGGTTCATGTCCAAAAGAGATAACAGAGCAGAGTACCTTCTTAAAAAGTAATAAATATATAAAATGATTGAAGTTTAGGATAGCTATTATTTCCCTCACTATAAAAGAAATAGTTTAAATACAAAAATTTCATAAATACACATTAACTAATATTTGAATCATGAAAAAGCAACCTATCACACAGTTTCCCTCTCCTCAGGAAACTGGTACTTAAAAACATGAGAATATAAAATAGAAAAAAAAGTTTTTAAGTGAGAATAAATCTGCTGAACAAGTAATTCACTTCCACCTCAAATGTCTATTATTTGAATATCTCAGATAAGGATGCTCTAGGAGCACGCATGGGGACAGCACTGTGCCCTGACCACTTTCACTGACATGTGTTCTGACCTCTTATTGAAGAATATTGCCCCCAAAGTGTCTTTTAAGGAGTTTTGGTCCTTGTGATAGAAACAAAAGGAAGAGAGCATTGACAAGATTAGCTATTGAGGAAGGAAAAAACCACCATTCAATAAACTTTAAAATAAATAACTGCCTCCTCATACTTTCTCTTCCCAGATGTTAAACCTGAATAAACTCTTCCAGCTTTCCCTCAGACTTTCAGCAAGAGAACAAGGGGATCTCCTTCTACTCCCAGAAGCAACGGTGACTCTTCACACATGGCACCAAGCTTATATACTTGCCTAGGTGAATCTGAGTTTGGATAAAATAAAATAACATAGATGAAGAATTTTCTATGTAAATGTTAACTATTTTTATCATCCCAAGTCTATAGCTAGAAATCTAGAGATAGATGTTCCCAGCCTTAGTTTCCTGACTTATGAATTTGAAAAGTACAGAGTTCCTTGGTACTAAATAGTAGTACAAATACTTTTACCAGGTATAGAATACTGGAGAAGATGACCTTTGGCCAAAACATTTGACCCTTGAGTGATTTACTTGGGCAGTACAGAGCCAGGAAAATATCTGTTTAGCAGCCCCACAAAATATTTCAGGTTTTGTTTTTTGTTTTTTTAAGTATCAACCTCCTAAGAAAAGTATAATGTGTGATAGGGTTCCTATATCATGTTTTAAGTATGTAATCTCTTGACACTGAATGGGTATCAATGGAGAACACATATCATCCAACTATTCTTATATGGCAACTCATAAAACTATCAGGCTGATACTTTATAAAAATGTCTCATGTGCCTATCATCAGCATGGTGGACTACAGATTGTTTCCAACATATTTATTTTTATTTAAAGTGTATTTAATATGTTTAGAAGAATTACACATGTTTAACCAATATTGGATACATTGCTGTCTGAGGAAAAGGAGAGAGAAGGAGAAAGGGAGAAAAATTTGGAACACAAGGTTTTGCAAGGTGAATTTTGAAAACTATCTTTACATGTATTTTGAAAAATAAAAATCTATTATAAAAATAAATTACAATGTGTCAATAGCTTTTAAAAAATAAAGCATATTTAGGCAGATTTCTCCTTGAGATTATCACATCTAATTAATCATAGTTTAAACATTTATTTTGCTTTGGTTTTATCCTAGAAGTTACTGATACAATCGCATTAAACGCAATTTAGTTTTAGTTTGCATGATTTTGCTTAATTTTGGTTTGGTCTCATCAAACTTGGTTGTGTACATAAATATAAGTTCCAAATTGGTTATAACTTGCTATTCCATACATTGATTAGGAAATCCATCTGGAACATTAGACTTGTTTTGCTTTGTTGATTATGAATTTTTTGTTATGTGTTTTGCAAAAAGAATTCACTTGGATCACACGAGGGCTACACCCAGTAAATGCTTCTGAAATGAAGGTTAGAGAGAACATTTGTACTTTTCTCCTTGGCAACTGCATGAGTCACCAAAGTGACTTGTTTAGTCTTGAGAGCTGTCTCTAAGAGAACAAACTGGCATCCGCATATCACAGCAGTGGTCTAAGCTGTAATACACACATATAAATTATACAGAATTATATTCATGTTTCAGGAAACTTCTCCTTTGGATTCTTCCTCTCTTTTTTTGGGGGGGGGGTCTGTTCTATGAATTTTTTTGGTTGTTGCACAGATATCAAATTTTATTTGATAAGCTTTCACTATTAAAACCTAATTTTGAGACTTCATCACAAATGAGGTATAAAAAAATCATTATGTAAAGTTGGTAGTATTTAGATTATTTCATGAAAATTCTATACATTCTTCCAACAAGAGGCACAAAAAATATACTGTGGCATGGGAATATTCCTCTAAAGCAGTGGTTCTCAAACTTTTGTTCTTAGTATTTTCATGTTGTTAAAAAACTATCAAGGATCTGTTCAAAGAGTTTTTGTTCACATGGGTTATATTTATAGCTATTTACTATATTTGAAATAAAAAAATGATTTTGAATTTGTAGACCCTCTGAAAGGGTTTCAGAGACCCCAACAATTCTTTGGACTACACTTTGAGGACCACTGCAAGTTTATGGAAGAGAAGTCCAAAGGTGTTCTGAGTAACCACAAGATGATACGTTCATATAGGACCTCTGGGAAAATTAATTATTATGATACAGCTTTCAGGGTACCATAAAGAAGCAGTGTACAATTGATAAGGTGATAGTTCCTTTTTTTTTTTTTTTTTTTTTTAATGTGAATCATGTGAGGGGGAAGGAGAGCTATGAGATAAGGAGCACCAGAAGAACCAGGACTTTAGAAACCCATGGATTTAGAACTGAAAGAAATCTTAAAGGCCTTCAAGTACAATTCCATCATTTTATAGATAAGGAAACTGAGGCCCACAAAAGTTATTCACCTAAGATAAGAAATTGCAAAGCTTAGTTTTAAATCCAGGACCTCTAATTCCAAATCCAAAGCCGTTCCCCTTGCATGCTCCCTTCTCCCCCTGCTTGTGGAACTCTTGGAGTCTTAAGTCAATCAATCTTTTCCTTTGGGGGTTAAAACAACCCTAATTCCTTTTTGCCTAGCCCTCTGAAGACAAGGGAATTTAAATATTCTAATTCAAATTCTCAAACTCTTTGATCTTGGGATCCCTTTGCCCACTTAAAAATTATGGTGAATTCTCCAAAGTGCTTCTCTTTATGTTATATTTATTGACATTTACTATATTAGAAATTAAACCATTAATATTATTATGAAAATAGTTTGTAGATTCTTTGAAAGAGTCTCAGGGTCCCTGGATCATTTTTTGGGGGAAGCAAGGCTCTAAAGAATTGATTCAGTAGCTTAGGAAGAGGTGAGAAAAAAATAATTAAGGTAAATCGAGAAAGTTGCTGGCAAACCTCAAGTTAGGAGCTCTTTTTAAGTCATTGGGTTTTATATACCATAAGTAAAGAGAGAATTAACAATTCTCCTCATAAAAGTGTGTGTATGGAGAAAAGAGTGAAATTGGGGCTAAAATTAGTTTTAATATAAATATGAAGAGTAAGATTTAAAGAAATAGAAATTCTGAAGTACAGCTAAACCTTTCCTAAGCTTTTAACAATAATCTTTACAATAGATTGCTATTTTAATAAGGAGTTCTATTTTTGTAAGAAGAAAAAAAGTAAAAATTCAATTAATTGATTAACTCAAATCTCAAGTCCAATTTGCATAAGACTTTCCTCATCTATAGAGTAGGATTACTCAATGTTTAATGCCTAGATGAGGTTAGAGCGAGTAAGAACTGGGTTAAAGGCAGAATTCATGCTATACAAGTTTCATTGCCATGTTATATTGTATTTTTTTTAACTTCTAAATTCCTATCCATGTTGCTAACTCAAACCTCAACTGGCTCCTCCCAAAGCCTTCCTTTATAGAGGGTGGAAGCTGGTCTCTCAGATCATTCTACTTTGCATCTGGTTTCAACTCCACTGAACAAGATGCCCTCAATACTAGTTATCTTGTGATGGCCCTCCCTCTTCACTTTCCTGCCTTCTTTTGTGTTGTTTCCTCCCTTTTTAGATTAAAAAGCTCAGTAAGGGGAGGAACTGCCTTTCTTTTTATTAACTGTAGCCTTAGCATTTAGCACAGTGCCTTAAGAGCTATATACTGGATTGGATTATTTTTAATATTTTTTAAAATAAATTTACTCCAAGGAAATGTGCAAGAGTTATAGCTTTTTTAAAGAGCATGCTTCAATGACTGTTAGAAATATTGCAATGACTCTTGGTATGTGGAAATCAAGTGTTTGATCTGTTGAAACCTCATCAATAGCTTGTGAACTCAATGTCAAATCCAATAAAACAAGTGATTGGAGGAAAAGGAGGACATATAATTTTAAAGTTTTTTTTTAAGATAGAAAATTATATGGTTCATTTTATGTCAATAGATGTCATTATTTTACTTTTTCCTAGTTAATTTACACATCCAATAGGTATATACATTGTTATTCTCAAGAACAGATCCCAACACCTAAAATAATTTTAGGAAGACCTTTATTAGATTGGTAGAGGAGAGGAAGTTAGACAGGAAGTATGGCTCTATATGTTATATACATTATATCATATAAGATTCAGATAAGGGAACTTACACACTGACTATGCATATAATTAAGCAATTTTGCAGAGAGCAACTTGAAAGCAAGGTAGGTTGAGATGGATATTACTAAATATAAATACTCAATAAAATTTGGGAAAAGTCAAAACAAAAGATTTTACATCTTTTAGAAAGATCCAGGACCAGGGAGAATCCACATTCCCAGCATTCCTGGAGAGTTACAGTGGTTGGGATTACATTCTGGGTTTAAACATTCTTTAGTCACATATATTTAGGTTCCAACAATATTAATAAATAATAATCTGCAACATAGATCCCTCAAATCTAGCTCTTTATAAACTATGAAGTAGTCCTTTTTCTTCAGTAAACTTACTTTTTCTTTCTATACCTACCACTCCACTTCACTTCTACTCTTGACCCTTTTTACAATCTCTCATTTTGTCCTCAGTTGTTTTATTACCCCAACCGTTCCTATTAAAAAGGTATGAGGTTAAGAAAATTTCTACTAAAGTATTAGTAACTTAATGTGTTGCCCCTTTTAGGAATATCTGAATTTTAAGTGGCAGCAAGAAGGGAGGTATGGACAAATAGAATGTTGGGCCTAGAGTCACCCAAACTTATGTTTCAGATTCCCCTTGTGATCTGACTTCAAATTTTATTAAATGTTTATATTTACTAAATTTAATCCAACTACTGACACTTAGTAGCTATATGATCCTGGACAAGTCACTTAACTGCTGTCTGCCTCAGTTTCCTCATCTGTAAAATGGGAATAATGGTAGAACCTATCTCTAAGGGTTGTTGAGAGGATCAAATGAGATACTTGTAAAGTAGCTGGCACATAGAAGATGCTGAATAAATGCTTGTCTCCTTTCTTCCTAAGAAAACGGAGATGACAGGGCAACACCTAACTCAAAGGAATTTCATTAACAATGGAGTTCTGCTCTGGGAAATGACTATGAACCACTACATAGCATTTTCGAATCCCTCTATTTTTGGCCACCTGCATTTTTTATTTCCTTCAAAGGCTAATTGTACAATATTTCAAAGTCCTTTTGTCAATGCTGAAAAATTACCCATGCATAAAATAAAAACAAAAAACCAAAACAAACAACAACAACAACAACAAATGGAATTCTGGATATAAGAAGAAAGTAGGTTTTTTTTGGCAATTGAGTGATTATTGTGCTGACCCTGTTCTCTATATACTGGATTATGGCCAGCATTTGGTGTCAATTATAAGAGATGAGTAGTTCTCTCAATAATTGAGAGGGTATGGTATCAGGACAGACAGAATCAAAGACTGAGGTCTACTTATAAGTCGATAATTTTTAAGAGGGTTATATGATCTTAGAAATTGTTGTTCAGTCATTTTCAGTCATGTCCAACTCTTTGTGACCTGTGATTTGCCATTTCTTTTTCCAGCTTATTTTACATATGAGGAAACTGAGGCAAACAGGATGAAGTGACCTGTTCAGGGTCACAGAGCTAGCATGTTTCTGAGGTCATTTCTGAACTCAGGTTTTCCTGACTCCAGGCCTGGCATTCTACCTGCCTGGTGGATTTTAGAAATTTTCATTATTTTACTAGAGTTCTTTTGGTATGCATTTAAAATTATTTCCTTGTTATGAACTTAATCAAGAAACAAACATTTCAGTCAACAAATAAGAATAAAAAGAATTTATGTGAAATTGTGAAATTCATTAAATATAGTATATTCATACACAGATAGACATGTGCATATATACACACTATGTAAGCATACAAATACATATTTGTATGCAAAACATGTTTCATAAATGTGTGTTTATATATGTATACACATTTAGATATATTTATACATTCAAAATGGGGGGTAACATAGATGCCATGTTTGTATCTTCTTTTTCTCCTCCAAGTACTTTTTTTTGGTACATATATAATTATGTATTTTTGGTGTTCTTTTTATTTTGTTTGATCTTAGGTCTCTCCATCACTTCTTACTAATCTTACCTCCAAACAGAAGCTGGTTCATCTCCTGTAACAGGCAAGTATAGTCAAGCAAAATTCATCGACCATGTCTGAAAACCCACATTTCACTTTGCACCTTTAGTCCATTGCTCATCTGCCAAGGAATAAGCTTGTATTTTTCCTCAGAAGCAAAATCCATATTTTGATAGTCTGGCCAGATCGGATGTATGTGGGATGAATGGAAAAATTTATACCATTCTGAATAAATGAGTTTCTTTAAGGGAAAAAAAAAAAAAAAAAAGGAACACACACACATCCAATCCAACCCACTGCTTGCTGGCTTGTCATTGCTTCCTCCCATTCAGAACAATGGAAAGATTTGCTTTGTTTTCTAAAACCTTAAGGCATATCAGTTAACCAGTTGTTCTGGATGTGGTTGTGCTGGTTTGTATAGCACTCAGAAATGAACTAAGAAATTTAAAAAAAAAATGAGTATGGGAGGAAATGACTTTAGTAAATGGTTACAAAAACATCAAGTGATTTAATTCATCCTTAACAATTCTGGATAATAGTAGCCATTGACAACCTATATGCCCTGTTCTCTCTTTTTCATATTTAAGGGGAAAAAATGTTTTCTAAGATGGTATTTTTTTTTTTAACTTCAAGAATGAAAACATCTAATCATAGCTCACTCCCTACCTAACTGTGCTATTCTGTAGACTGTACTCACCCCATTTTCTCACACAGATTTAATAACAAAAGCTGTATTCAAGTATCCTGTTGCGAGGTCTTTCCCTCTTCTGAAAGAGGAAGCAGGGGATTATCTCAGGGTTTACCCTACTGCTTGAAAGAAAATTAGACATTTATAGAAAATATGTGAATTCTCTTAGGTTGCCAGGATGTTGGAAGGTAGAACAAAACAATGACCTGCTAAATATCGTGCATTCTACTCTATAGAATAACTGATTGCTAAAACCATTCGTATCTCTGATTACTCTTTGTTATGATTTGTTCATACAAGAATTCAAGACTTTTTAGCACCCCTGGTACCATTGAGAGGCTTATGATATAATAGACACTTGAATTGGTTAGCCCTGCTGCCAGGAAAGCAATGCTGGGGTATAGAGAGCTTTGGAACCTGCTGGGGAAATCACAGGGAGATTCACCTGAACCAGCTTTTCCAGAAACAGACCAGGAAGTTATAGACACTAAGGCTTCTAATCAGTCAACAAAAGATTACTTCTTGATTGGCAATAGTGGGCTTCTGTGAAATCCTCAAAAGTGACTTAGCTTTTAACTCTAGCTCCGAAAAGCTGATGGGAAATTCAAGAAGCTCTCTTCAAAAGACAGAGGCATTGCAGCAGTTTGAAAAGGTGGACAGATCACTGATTTCAAAATTGGTGGATCCTGTCTTTGACGCTTGGTACCTCGGTGTCTTCAGGAACTTAATCTCCTTGGATCTTGGTTTTCTCCTCTCTAAAATGAAAGCCTTGGACTAGATGGTTTCTGTGATCTGTTTGTGGTTAGGGTGGTAGTTGTTTTCTTTTGCACAGCTGAGGTTTTGATAAAAATTAATTACTTTGCTTTGCTTCTGAATCTGCAATTAATAGAATTAATTCACTATTTTCCAAATCTACTGGAGTTACAATCCTCATTTACTGAGCAACTGGTAGCAGTGATGAGTATTGAATTGTGAGAATTGAAGGTAAGAGATCCCCTCTGGTTGATGTTGCAGATCCCTTGTAAAAGAATTCGCAAACCTGAAGTCTGTATGGCAAAAGGGAATTTATTTTCACTAAGAAGACAGCTTTCTTAGTGAACAAAGAATCCTAGCAGGACAGTTTTGCAGAGATGGGTTTACACTGAGAAGAAAATATCTTTTATCAGTGGGCCTTCCTGATGAGGAATTAGCAAAGATTGGGGTTCAGGGTCCCTCTTATTTAGCCTTCTGGGGTTTTGGGGGGTTTTCCTACCCCCCCAGCTGGGAACAAGTTGAGGAACTAATCTCCAATTCAATGGATGGTGGTGATTATGTCCCTGGCCAAGATCTCCAATTAAATGAGACCACTTAACTTGGGAAGGGTGTTATCTGGGAAAAGTGTTTGAGGCTTAGGAATACCCTTCCCCCAAAAGAGGGAGGGGAGGAGGGGAGGAGGGGGGAGGGGGGCCCAGAGGTTAAAAGGGGACACAATTTACATCATTTCCCCTAAAAGATCTCAGTTTACATCAGTAGCAGTAGGCTCTGGAAATATATATTCCCAACCTGCAAATACATAGCAGTCTTGCTAGTGAGAAAGCTCACTGACACGAAGCAGTTAAATAATAATGCAAAAATTGCACATACTTAATGAGAGCCAAATAGGTATTCCAAGTAATTCAAAAGAAGGAATATTTTTAATTTCAGAAAATTCTGCTCGCTGCAGCATGAGGTTAGGCAACTTAAGTACTTTCAAGTGAAAATCCAATACCTCCAATAGGCAGAGGACAAAATTTTGAAACTATGTCTGGAGTTAACCAATGGTGTTACCTCATCTAATTTTAGTCAAGTGTGTTTAGGTCAAGTACTCATGGATCCCAAGAGCAGGGTCAACATTTAAAGAAACTGAGTCATGGTGATGGTGATGATGATGATAATAATGATAACTCTTTTACTAAAAGGTTTATGCTGACAGATGTAGCTCATCAGGTTACCTGACAGAGACTCAACCACATTCATCACAACAACCCATGGAGAAATTTAAAAAACCAAAAATGATTAAGTGGAAAAATCTCTACCTCCTTCTTTAGAGTAGTTTAATAGGATTCTCCACAAAACAGACCTTAGGGCATTTAGTCAATCCCCATTCTTCTTCATGACTAAAGGCTACCCATGTGTTGTAAATCATTAATGCCATGTTATCTAGTTAGCTTTCCGGGGGGCCCAAATAGAACAAATAACTAACCTCCAAGACATCATGATCACAGAAATTTTTAGAATTAGGATAAACCTGGGTAACCATTTCATCCAATGAATATCTAAAAAGGAATTTTTAGTGCAACAGAAGAGAGATCATGTTTCTTAACTGTGAGGAACATTGCCAGCAGAGGGGGTTAAAATGGCATAATAAAGAGATTTTACTAATTCAGTTTTTGAAATATAACTTTCCTAAAGCAGAGAAAATTCAAGGCAATCCAAACCAAAAGAAACCTAGGTATATCTGAATTTATAGTAAGCCCTTTAGGAGTAAGGGCTGGAATTAGATCTGCTCAGGACAAGTGCTTCAGGGACCTTTGATTGGTTTGGGTTAGAATTTTTTTTTAATTAGAAAAAACATCCCTTGAGGTATGGCAGCTGAGGGCACTCTGTGAAAAAGAAAAGGCAGAGTTGGGCCATAAGTGGTTACATTTTTTAGGGGGAGTAATTAATTCTCCTGTTTACAATCCCTTTGCCTTCTACCCCATGCACTGCTTGAAATACCCCTTCTCAAGAAGTTTTAGAATATTTGCATTGTATTTGCATTGACATCATATACTTCACAAACATCTTAGGGGACTTTCTAATAGTGATGGGACAACAGAGGTACCAGAGTAAAGCCAGCAAGCCAAAAGGAACCCTCACCCCTTTTTGTCTCTACTCTGAATCCGATTAAAATGTAGCTGGGAAATGTTTAACTGAAATAAGTAAAAATACAATGCAGCATGGATAATATTAATTTGTGGCTTTCTAAGTCAATAGGCAGCCTGCAGAGATCTATTTCTCTTTGAGTGCCTCACAGCATCTTTATTCAAAATGAGTTCCTCACCTCTGATGTTTGATAGTTTGGTAGATTGGTCGGAAGGATCACTTATATCTACCTCAGTGAGTCAGCTGCTTCCTATGCAGAAGACAGTAGTGGCAGCTGGGAATTATCCATAGCTGTGACTCTCATCTGGAAGATGAACTCCCCATGATCTATTGCTTGAAAGTACAAGACTGTATCCTCCTCATCAAGTATGAGGCTCATACTGTGTTCCTTTGGTTTGTGTGGTGCCCAATTTTTCATGACCCCCAGGTTCTTGATTTTGCCTTCTCCCAGGTGTTATAGGAAAATGAGAGAAATATTCTCAGTGAGTTCAAGTGATAGGTGTCTGCTGCTGAATGACAGTATCACAATCCAGAGATTCCAGAGGTTAAAATTTAGGTTTTATTTAGGTAGGCAACGTTTCAAAACTCTAAAAAATAATTTCAGGTTCCTAACATAGCTTACATAATTTTCAATTATGTCAGAGAGACAGAAGATCACTTGTGATTCACACAGTGATCTCATATATACTCTTAAGCCATAAAAGTTAAACAGAATCATATACTTATTTATTCTCTAAGGAAACACACTTGGTTTTAGAGTCTATAGGTAAACTAAGGCACATTTCATATTAAATCCAAATCTGTAAAACTGAGAGTTTAAAATGACTAATTGAAAAGGCAGATTTACAGGCCACAAAAATAATCACAGGATTGGACCCAATTGGGATCCTTCCACAAATAAAGCAAGTTAAATTACTTGGGGAAGTTTTGAGGTCTTTTTGGCTTCTTATTTCAAGAATGTGTGAGGCCTTCACTAAAATTTAGCCTCCCAGGGGACAGGTTTCAGCCAGCTCACTTAATATTAACATGCCATGAGATGAGACAGGCTTTTAGCCAGTCAAATAACCTCCTAACCAAGAGAAATTGCCCTGAATCCCCCCCCCCAAAAAAGACTAATTAAGAAAAATTTACTGCTCACCATTTCTTTTTTTTATTATAGCTTTTTATTTACAAGTTATATACATGGGTAATTTTTCAGCATTGACAATTGCAAAACCTTTTGTTCCAACTTTTCCCCTCCTTCCCCCCCATCCCCTCCCCCAGATGGCAGGTAGACCAATACATGTTAAATATGTTAAAGTATAGGTTAAATACAATATATGTATACATGTCCATACAGTTATTTTGCTGTATAAAAAGAGTCAGACTTTGAAATAGTGTACAATTAACCTGTGAAGGAAATCAAAAGTGCAGGTGGACAAAGGTAGAGGGATGGGAATTCTATGTAGTAGTTCATAATCATCTCCCAGAGTTCTTTTGCTGGGTGTAGCTGGTTCAGTTCATTACTGCTCCATTGGAACTGATGGGGTTCATATCATTGTTGAAAAGGGCCATGTCCACCAGAATTGATCATCATATAGTATTGTTGTTGAAGTATATAATGTATAAGTATATAATGATCATTTCACTCAGCATCAGTTCATGTAAGTCTCTCCAGGCCTCTCTGAAATCATCCTGCTGATCATTTCTTATAGAACAATAATATTCCTTAATATTCATATACCATAATTTATTCAGCCATTCTCCAATTGATGGGCATCCCCTCAGTTTCCAGTTTCTTGCCACTACAATGTTTGCTGCCACAAACATTCTTGCACATACAGGTCCCTTTCCCTTCTTTAAGATCTCTTTGGGATATAAGCCCAGTAGTAACACTGCTGGATCAAAGGGTATGTACAGTTTGATAGCTTTTTGCTGCTTATCATTTTTTATGGCACAATGTTGGAATAACATAACATCCCACAGTTTATTCAGCCATTCCCCAGTTGATGGGCATCCCCTCAATTTCCAATTCTTTGCTCTGAGAAAAGAGCTGCTAAAAATATTTTCATAAATCAAGATCCTATTCCTTTTTTTTTTCTTTCTTAAAAAAAATCTTTTGGGATATGGACCTAGTAATGATATTATTATTAGGTCAGAGGATATGCATGGTTTTATAGCCCTTTAAAAGGCATAGTTCCAAATTGCTTTATGGAATGGTTGAATGAATTCACAACTCCACCAGTAGTACGTAATCAGCTCATTTTTTCCCACATCCTCTCCACTATTTGTCATTTTCCTTTTCTGTCCCATTTCACAGATGAGAAACTGAGGCACTCAGGAGTTACCTGCCTATTATCATCTTCAATTTTCACCTGGAAAAACTTAGGCAGACAGAATTAAGTGACTTGGCCAAGATCACATAGTTAACGAATGTCCAAAATCAGGTAAGAAGTCAGGTATTCGCTGACTGTAGGCCCAGAGCTTATACACTACAGTCACCAAGAAGCTTTTCAGAGGTCCTCAAACTTTTTAAATGGGGGCCAGTTCACTGTCCCTCAGACTTTTAGAGGGCCGGACTATAGTAAAAACAAAAACTTTGTTTGTGGGCCTTTAAATAAAGAAACTTCATAGCCCTGGGTGAGGGGGATAATTGTCCTCAGCTGCCGCATCTGGCCCGCGGGCCTTAGTTTGAGGACTTAAGTAAACTGAGGAGGCAAATCCTTGCTCAAGCCCTACCCAGACAGCATTCTTAGTCAGGCCTGGTTGCCAACAGTTAAACCTGATTGCTGTTGCTGTGATTTTGGCCAACTGAGAAAGATCAGTTTGCTGGCCTAAGAAATATTAGAGATGACTCAGTTTTTTATGATAATCACTGAATCCAGGAAAGAGCAAAGACTGAAATGGAGAAGGGTGTGTAGGAAATGCCCCAGGAGGAGTACAAAGGGAACTGGTGGAGGAGAAGGAAACAAAGCAACGGTTGGAGGAAAGGAGGGAAAACAAGGGAAAAGGAGGGCAGGCACCAGGAACAGCTACAGAAACATAAATCTTGAGGCAGCTAGTGACTGAAGCCATGGAAAAAGGTGTACTGAGCAGGAGAAATCTAGTGAGAAAACAAAGCTGCTGGAGATACTTCTTGGGCTCAGTGGGTAAATCTCTTGACTTGAAGACCTGAGTTTAAATTCTGATTAAGGTACTGAGCTAGTCACTTAATCTCTGTTTACCTCAGTTTCCTAACTTGTAAAATCTAGATAATAAAAACACCTACCTCCAGGAGTTGTGAGATCATAATTGTGAAGAGTCCAAGACATAATAAGCGCTATATAAATGTTAGCTATCAATATTTGGACATCAGGAAACCTACTTGTAAGTAAAACCCTGTAGAGACAATAATTTTTTCTATTCACATGTGCTGGGCAGCCAGGATCCATAGCATTTTGCATTATCATGGCTCCTTTCTCCACAGAATAGAAATTCTTGAGGGATATTTTAATTTTGTTAGAGTCATCCCCAGATTCCAGCACAGTGATTTACATACAGTAGATGCTTATTGGGTTGGACTGGGCGAGATAAGAAGAAAAAAAGGAATGCTATGAAAATCTGAAGGTGACAGAAAAGTAGGAGCAGCAAGATATCTTATGGCTACAGAGCTGTCAGTCTATCCTAGGTCCACTGTCCTACATCCATGCTGTGCTGGTAAATGTTTAACAACCAGCTTGGGATGAGGGGAGAGGGGAAAAGTACAAACAGATTAAGCATAATCTAACACCCTTCTATCACTCTCTTAAATCTAAATGGGCAAAAAAAAAAAATATATTTATCAAGGCCTGGTTTGTAGCATTTGCTAATTTCCAAGGTGCTCGTGAAAATTTAACAATCTGGTCAGTAAGCCCAGTCAGCCAGCTATATATACGTGCTTGGAAAAGGGTACATCCATTGAGAAAATTCTGTTATGTTCTGCTCTAAGACATAACTGGAGAAAGAAGTCCCTGGGTACTAAAGAAGGAAGAAGACTCTGCAGTGAAAGTGAACGGGGAGGGGAGAGAACAGAAAGAGGCCAGTTTATCATGGCTTAATACCATGTCTTCATCAATTGAACAGGCTTGGGCACTAGAGCAATAAAACTGGAATCACTGGTTTGGTACACGGTATTAACCATAATAATGGTTAAAAAAGAGGGGAAAAAAAACCCTATAGTAACAAATGAGGTAATACTGGTATTAGGCTAGGAATGATGTAACCAAAATGCATTTAAGTAGCTTAAGAAATTTGAGTCTGGGCTTGTGGAGGTGCAAAGGGTTTGCCAATGAATTAATTAGTGAAGAATGAGCCAAATGAGGGAATCCTCTTCTGGTCTGCCAAGAGTTCCAACTTTTCTTAGTAAATATTTCCTATAGATAATAAATACCATAGTAATAAGCAACAAGAGAAACATGCTTATTTATTACTAATGTCTTATATGTGGTATAAGGTTATCTGATATTATCCTTCCTCTTTAACCTAGTTGTTTAATTTGAATTCAAGAAGGGAAAATATTACTAATGAATGGATGATTTTACCATATTAATAGATCATTAGCAAAAAATACAATTTTATTTGGATGGCTAACCTAAGTGAATTCTTTCCCCTCTTAGAAATCTCTTTTAGCCTGGGGGGGGGGGTGCATGTGCCTGTAATCTCTGCTCCTGGGGAAGCTGAGCCTGGCGAATTGCTCACATTCTGGAGAGCTGAGTTGCAGGAGAGTTAAAAATGATCAGATGACCACATTACAACCAGCACTAATATGGTGAGCCCCAGGGAGCTACGGGGGAGACAGGAGTGGGGAGGGAGATAAGGTACACTAGACTATGTGGGATCAGGACAACGATCTGCTGCACTTTTAACTGTACAAAATAGGGAGATGCGATCTTAGCTAGTCTATAGTCATTCATTTAGCAGACACCTAAAAAAGGTGCTAGGGATGCAAAGACAAGTTTAAAATTTCCTACACTCAAGGAGTTCATATTCTGTTGGGGGAGGCAAGGAGCGACCACATGGATGTATTAAGTTGTAAAATAGAATTAGGAGAACCTATTTTCAAGCTCTCTCTTTGACACCTTGACTGTGTAATTCTGGAAAATCATGAAAGGCAAGACTATTCTGGAATAGATTTGCCTCAAGAGATCCATCTTAGAATTCAGTTGTACTGGTGAACTCTTCCTGTGTCTTGAAAATCTAGGTGGAAAGATATAAATATAACACCCCAATTCTTCTATATCCAAAGGAGATATTTAAAGTAAACAGCATTTGTTTGCAACATTAAAACAATGTGGGTAGAAGAAAAGCAGGCAAACCAGATTTGTAAGGATGTCGGGATTGGCTGGGGGGGCCGGGTCATGGCACAGAAATGTTCATTTGGTCGGGCACCAGGTGAAGGAGATGGCTCACACTTACAGGCTGCATTGTATGAAACATGTGTGACTGGGTGCTGGCCAGCAGGGGCCTTGTCTCCAAGCACGCTCAGCAGGTAGGGCCTGCTGCCAAACCACATCAGGCTGGGTGAACCTGCTTCAGGGCCTGTGATGGGGGCCCCTGCCTCCTCTTCAGATATCAGAGGTATTCCGGGCAGCTTCCTGTCTGTTTGCTGTGCGGTAACTGACGGATGAGCCGGAGCTCACTACACCCAAACTGATCGGGCCCATTGCTTGCCGGCTCCATTGTGAGTCAGTCAAACTGAGACTTGTAAAAGACCTTAGCATAAAAAGACTCCCCTGCATCTCCAGTCTTCCTGATCTATATCTGGCTCTGGACCTTGCCCAGCCCTTCCTCACTCAAATCCAATCCACTTGCATGTCATGGCGTCCCCTCCCTTCTTAGAGAACAAAGGACAAAAAACATCAACAAAAAGTGGTTCCTTAAAATGTTTTTCTTTACCACCCAGTAAGCAGACAGGAAAAAATCACATTAAACACCTGTTTAAACCCTGGAAAGAGAGACTGCATTTTGGGAAAAGGCTCCCAAGGCCCAGCACATGTGGGCAGCAGGCAGACCACATGGATGTTTGAAGGGACTGGGCCTCTATTTACCATTCCTGTTACACACACTAATATCAAAGTACCTATTTTCTGTGAGACAAGCAGAATCCAGGACCGATTCAGTGAGCCACAACTGCATCTTACCTGTGGAAAACACAGCGTGGTTGCACTGGCCCCTCTTTTTAGCTCTGTGAAGGAAGGGGCAGTAAGGCTACAGCTGATCCACACTCGCCACCTTTGCCAAACAGGCAGTGCTGCCCACCCCATGTGTTTCACACGATGAGGAGGTTAGCGTGGTCGTGACCATCGACAGGCTTCTAGTTCCTGCCCAACAAAAGAACCTCATCTAGTTGGGAGCCTTATGTTTCATCTGCCACCCACTACTCTCCCTATGGCTAACGTTTTCACACCATCTATTTCTTTTCCTGTCCCCTTATTACTGAATCACTGGCCACATGGACCAAACCATCCCTCTCCATCTCCCTTTTTCTCATAGTTCAGCTTCTCAACCCTGCCCCATCCAAGCCCCATTCAGAATCTTCCAAGTGCATCCACTGCGTTCTGTCGAATTCCTGTTCCAAGTAAAGAAATTTCATCATATCCCTTTTTTCTCTCTGTCTACTAGCCCTCCCTGAGACCTCCCCACCACGTTCTTCCTTTCCATCACTGACAATACCTTCTCTTCCTACCTTCCCCCCCCCCACTTCTTTGTTCTTTCTCTCTAACTTTACCTTCTCAGTCTTCCTTGCCTGTTCACCACCCTCTAACTGTGAGGGTATCCCCCAAAGCTTTGCTCTAGGCTCCCTACTCTCCTCTCTTTGTACTCTCTTTTTTAGTGACCTCATCAGTTCCTGTGCACTTAATTAATGCCTCTGTGCCAGTGACTCATGGATAGATGTATCTAGCCCCAGTTTGTTCCCCAGTCTTCAGTCCTACCTTGCCAATGGCCTAATGATAATGACAAACTGAGGTGTCCTGAAGATAGATCATGCTCCACATATCCAAATCAAATCCCATCTTTCTCCTCAAACAGCCCCTATCAAAGACATTCCTATTATTGTTAAAGAGCCACCATTCTTCCAGGTTTCCAAGTCAGTAACTTTATTGTTTTCCCTCATTCTATATATCCCATCTATTCCCAAATCTCGTCATTTCTACATCCACACCTTCATGTCTCCCAGCTCTATGGCCTTGGATACATCTTGTATGGACAAAGCTGTTTGAGTATTGTCTCCCCCTTATTAGAAGGGGAACTCCTTGAGGGCAGAGCCCATCTCTGTGTCCCTAGTGCCTGCTACTTCAATGCTTGCTGATCATGGAGTAAACTTCTCATGCAGCTGTCACCTTAGTTCATACCCTCATCTCATCACCTAAAATATTGCAATGGCCTCCTAAAAAGTCTAAGTAACTCAAGACTCTCCTCACTTTAATAGATCTTCCATACTACTATCAAAGTGATTTTCTTTAAGCTATAGATGTGACGATATCAACCCCTCCTCAATAAACTACAATGGTTCCCAATTGTTTATAGGATCAAAAGTTAACCACTGTTAGTTTTAAAAAACCTTCATTATTTTCCCCAACCAATTTCCTATTTATTCTCCCTCCCACAACCTGCAATCCAGCCAAACAGGCATTTTTTTCTGTTCCTCATGCACAATTCTCCATGAATCTGTACTGGCCCTTCCACATGCCTGGGACATACTCCCTCTGCACCCCACCTAAGAAAATCCTTCTTTTCCTTCAAGATGAAACTTAAGGTCACTCTCTGTGTGAAGCCCTGAATCCTCCAACTGCAAACATCCTCTTTCCCTGTTATTATTGTCATTTTAAAAGTTGTGTTTGACTCTACATGCCTCATTTGGGGTTTTCTTGGCAAAGATACTAAAGAGGTTTGCCATTTCCTTATGAGGAAACCAAGGCAAATAGAGTAAAATGACTTGCCCAGAATCACACACTGGTGTCTGAAGTAGGATTTGAACTCATGAAGATGGGTCTTCCTGACTCCAGGCCCAATACTCTATCTACTGCACTATCTAGCTGCCCTTCTTTCCCTTACTATACCATATTAACTAACTTGTATTTAGTCTTCTCTGTGTGTGTCTGGGTGGGGGCAGGGGATGGGAAGGGCAGTTAGAATGTGTATTCTTAATTTAAAAAGAGTACAGATTATTTCAGTCCTTATAAGTATACTCCTTATAAGTATATAATAGTAGATACTTTAAAATACTTGTTGAGAGATTGATATCCCTTATTTTATTCTAACTGTTCACATAAGGGGCCATATACTCAATGAGTGAAATAGTAGATGGAATCACCTCCATCTCTCTGTCTCTCTGTTTCTCTCTGTCTCTGTCTCTCTGTCTGTCTGTCTCTCTCTGTTTCTCTTCATCTTTGTCTCTCTCCTGTCTCTGTCTTTCCATCTTTCCATTTCTTTTTCTCTCTCTGTCTCTCTCTGTGTGTCTGTCTTTCTGTCTCTCCATCTTTCCATCTCTTTTTCTCTCTATCTCTCCATCTCTCTCTTTTTCCCTTCATCTTTCCCCCCATTTCTACACACACACACAAAATGTGACAATAATCTAGTGCTAAGGTAACAATGGCTTAAACTACAATGATAGCCATAGGAGTAGAGAAAAGAAGATAAGGAAAGAGAATCACAGATCTCAGGCTGAAAGGGAATTTGGAGTCGATCTGATCCAAATTCATTTTGTAATGAAAACTTCAAGACCAAGAGGTGCCTTGGTCAGGGTCACACGGATTGGAACCCAAGGTCAGCGTTCTTTCCTGTAGCATTCCATCAAGAGGACTAAGTGGATAGGGGGCAAGTCTCAAGATGGCACTAAAGTTTCACACTTGTGTAAATGAAATCTTACTCCAGGGCCTTCTTGTAGTGCAGGAGTGAACCTAAAAGGTTATACCCAAGACTTTAGCAGTTCCCACCAAGCTGGGAGACCCAACAACAGACCCTGAGGCTGTCATTCAGGAACCAGCTAGCTAAATTGAGTAGTGCTCATTGTTTCATGGGCTTAAGAATGATGGATTTCCCAGTCAATTTGCATGAATTTTTCAAGCTCCTCTCAATTGTCACCTACTAAGTTGGGACTGCCTGTTCTATATGTGGAGAGATTAACCTCCATGATGAAAGCTCAGACCTTTGAAGTCGTGTTTTGCTTCCTTTCTAATCTCTGTTTGCTTCCCTCATTGACCTAACTTTCCAAAGTTTCCAAAATTCAACCCCCACCTCACCTGTCTAAATTTATTTCTTTCTGCTTCTCAATAAGCATCTTCTGCTTTAATCAAGCGGTGTCCTTATTGTCTTAAGGACATGTAATACCGCTCTATTTTTTCTCCGTCCTAAAATACTTATACTTCTCAAAGCAATATAAATTGTACCCATTCTTCATAGTTAACTCAAGTATAGTACCCTTTCTGACTGCTTCAGCCCTTACGATTTTCCCTTTCCTGAAGTTTGGCAGCATTTTGTAGTCTGTGCTACACAATCTCAGAAGCTACATGCTATATGGAGAGAGTGCTAGTCCTGGGTTCAAATACAGTTTCTGTCACTTTCTCTGTGTGATGTGGGCAAGTCAATTCATCTCTCTAAGCCTCAGACAACTCTAAGATGATCTACTAAAGTAGACCCTTGCTATATGAAAGGGAATTGCCCACCCTGAGAGATGCTTCCTTGACCTATCCAACCATACAAAATAGCACCAAATTCTATGATATTGTATTCTTTGATTTAGTTTCATGTAGGTCACTCTTATCTCCCCAACTCTTTGTGGGCAGGCCCCCAAGCAGAGACAAGAGCTCTCTATCTCGGGGCATGTTGCCTAATCTCACTCAGCCTGTTTCTTATCTGTAAAGTGGAAATAATACCTATAACACTTACCTCATGGAGTATTTATGAAGCCCAAATGAGATAATATATGTAGTTCTTGACAAACCTTAAAGAGCTTTCACATTATCCCCTAGAATATCAGAAAACCAGCAGAAAGCTACCATTTCCCTCTTAAATCTTTGCCTTCAACAGTATCTAATGTCCTTCTGAACACACAGTAGGTGCTCAATCTGATTGATTTGTCCATCCTAATCTGGCTGCCTTTGCTTTTAAAAAGTTAAGTTCTGGTTCAGCTGTTAAAAGTTTTTCATAGAAACCTCAACGATTAAGTTGAGATCTTGGAGGACTGAGATTCTATTACTTGCTGCCCTCACTTTGCTTTGCATTTAAAAAGTAGCCATGATCTTTCCAAACTAGGACTTCAGTTATTCTACATTTCTAGTAGCCTACTGACAAGAGCCTGTGGCATAAAAAGAAATATCCAAAACTCATGCCTTTTTTTTTTTTTTTTTTTTTTTTTTTTTTTTTTGCTGTGCGGTGCTGTGGGTGGCAGTGACAACCTGAGAATTCGTTCTACCCTGTTTTTCTCTTTATTCCCATCTTTGTTTTAGATCATTTATTGCTGCCATTTGGAAAGAAATTCTATTCAGAGTCTTATGAATCATAGTCAGAGAATGTTACAATTGGAAAAACCTTCAGAGAAGTTAGCCAGTGCCTGACTTTACAAATGATGGAGCTGAGACTCATAGTGGTAAAAATGGTATGCCATAGCTCCACAGCTGACAGGGCACAAACTTAAAAGCCTAATCTCCGGATACCTAATCTGGGGCTTTTTCTACCTTACCACATCAGTGGCTATCACTGAGCTAAGAACTCTGACTGCTTTGTCTTTACTAATTTTTTTTAGTTCTTTTTTTTTAAGTTTTACTCCCCTTTTTATTACATAATTACATATTTTTGGAATAAAACAAACATTTCCATAATGTAGTACAATATAAAGGATGATTGTACATCATATTGAAAATGTACTACATACAAAATGTCATTCCTTTCGATTGTTTTTCCTACATACCTCTTTTTTTTAATAAAGCTTTTTATTTTCAAAACACATGCACAGATAATTTTACATTGATCCTTGCATAGTCTTATGTTCAAGACTTTTCAAGGATTTTCTCCTTCTTTCCCCCATCCCTTCCTCTAGATGGCAAACAATTCAATATATGTTAAACATGTTAAAATATATGTTAAATCCAATATGTATAAACATATTTATACAATTCTCTTGCTGTACATTTCTTTAGTTCTTTATGGATGTTTATAAAAAGAGGAGAAAACAAAATTTGACCAAATAGTTTCCCCGTTTTTTACCTCACTGCTTCATTTTATACACATACACACATATGTGTATATATAAAAACATATATATGTACATATATACATACATATTTGCAAAATGAAGTACAATATAAATATCAGTTAAAACTAATATGAATCATATTAGTCTTAGTCTAATCAAAGTCTTAGTATAATTTAAAGCTTAGTAATTTTTATTCCTTAAAAACTATACCAAGACTTTTGAGAATGCCTTGTATTTTAAATAATAATAAAATTATAAAAGGGACCATCATAGATTTGAAAAGCACCCTAACAAAAAGTCATGTAACATGAAATGAAACGCAGAGTTATGATAAAGTAGCTATAGAAAGATTTCACACTTCTGTAATAGAAGGAGGAAGATTTATAGCTATTCTTCAAGCACATGATAAAACAGGTCAAAAACGTATGTAGATACTTTTAGACAAAACAGGTACACAGCTCTGGATTGGCTGAATGCAAATTCAAGTAGTTTTTGTCTATATGGAGAGCTTCTAAACAACTGAGAAGCAAGAATGGAACCAAAAAACCCTCAATGAAGAACATCTGCATTGAACTTGGCCAGCATGACTTCTGCAGAGAAGCACTGAACAAGTGACTCATTCATGAATATTGGTTATAAAAACCAAAGGATTTATGATGTTAATTCATGACCAGGTAACTGTTTCCAAAAAGTGCAGAAAAGTTATCCTTAAGGAGTTCAAAGCTGGTAATTAATATAGAATATGCTAGAAAATAGAACCTATAAAAACATGACAGGCTGTAAAAATTTATCACCCATTGAATGTCTGGAATGATGTGGTCCAGTAGTTAGAATTAAATATATATTTGTATATGTACACAAAATGTATTTCTGTGTATGTGTGTATGTACATATGTATATACATATATTATTAAATCAGAATTTACCTCATGAGATATATAAATATAAATCTCATGAGATATAATTCTGATTTAATAAGATAATATTTAATTGTATGCCTATGTAAACATATACCCATATATACAAATGTATATGTAGATCATTAGATGTATGGCACAGTGGACAGATTGCTGGATCTCTGTTCAAGAAGATCTGTGTTCAAATCTAATCTCAGACACTTACTAGCTTTGTGACCATGGGCAAGTCATTTTATCTGTTTGCCTCAGTTTCTTCATCTATAAAATTGGGATAATAATAAGACTTATCTTCTGGAATTGTTGTAAGGATTAGATGAGATAATAATTGCAAAACACTTAGTATAGGATTAGATGAGATAATAATTGTAAAATACTTAGTATAGTATAGTATAGTGGTATATGAATTTTAGCTATTATTATTATTATCACTATTATGATGATTAGATGTCAGTGGACTGACAAATCTCCATGCTATAAATACAGACCTCAAAATATCCCAGAGAACTCATCCAATAGACTGTATTGAAATTGGACTATAATGACAGATGGAACAATTTGTTTACAGTCTCCCAGACATAATAATGATCCATAAAGACTTAAGAACAACATTTTAAATGGATGTTGCCATCTAATTTAAATATTCATTCTCTCCAAAAGTTACATGGAATGAAAAGCATTAGAAATATAAAGACATAATAGAAGAGATCAAAATTATATGAGAACAGGATGAAATGCAGATCAACCCTATTGTGTCTGCTACTGGAGGTATGGCAGGATTGCTTTTTCTATTCCTATAATCTGCTTCCATAGCCACTCCTTGCTGCTGATGTAATAAATTTTATAATGTGCATAAACTGGGTGGTATAAGAAAAAAAGTCAGAACTCTAGTCTCAGCCCAGTCACTGCATCCTGCAAGATCTCCTGCAAGTTCCTCTAACTACCTAGCTGACAAACTATCTTAAAAGGATAGATTTATAGCTGCAAAGGACATCTAGAAACTGGATTAGATTATCTCTAAGGATTCTCCTAGTTCATACATTAGTGTCTCTGAGGAACTGACAATTTCCCAAGAAAGCTGCAATTGGGACTGAATATTTTTAAGATGCCTTTTCTTAATTAGCAACCAATATCCACAGTGGGATCTTAAGGCAGAAGGATGTTACAATGGATACTGCCCCTGAGCCCCATTTTTACCTCTGGAATGTTAAGTTCCAAAAGTGGTGGTTCTACTATAAAAATATAAAAACAGTTTGCTGAAATGGCTTTAGCAAATATTTTCCTTTTATTCTGTCTGTAGTCTTCTTTTCATTTTCATCTTTGAATACACTTGGGATAACTTGGTTTAAGTCTATGGCTAGTTTGCCATGCTTTCTTTAAGCTGGTTTTACTTTCCATTGCTTCTACTTTATGAAATAATATTGCTTATTGTCATCCATTGTTTTTTATTTTTATCTACAAATGGATTTATATTCTAAGTCAGCATTGATTTTGGTAGCTCTTTTTCGGCTTTGGGCCAATAAATGTCACATATTTATTGACTAATGTACTTTCTGGGTTCCTTTGGCCTCCTTGCTGTGGCAATTATTTTGCACTGCTTAAATTTCTGACTGAAATTATTACAGCACATATTAGTTTCAATTCTGTTGACCATTTCCCATTTTTTATATTTAACTTTTAAAAATAATTCAGAGTTCAATCATTTTAAATTTCACTTTATATCTTTTTATCATCATTTTTAAAAACAAAATCTGAATTTATCTCTGATGATCTGAAGTTAACAGATTTAACTCGGGGATTGGGTGATTTCCACATAAATAATAAGTGTTTTCCCATAGAAAGAGAATTTATTTCATTCCTGTTGGTGTTATTTAGTGCTCACCATATCAGTGCTTTTTAAAAGGAAGGCATTCAAGATATAAAGACATGAGGCTCCTGTGAAAACTACAACTCTTTGTCTTCTTTCATTTCTTCTTTCTACATATTTCTCCCTGCCCTTGCTTTTCTCTACCTTTGTAATAAAGTCACAAAATATACTGATTTCTTTTGGAATATCTTATCACGTTCTTCTCAGGATTTCTCTTCCATTTTGTCTCCAGCACCCATTGTCTGTAGGTAAGCCGCAATTATATTCACACGTGTTCTTTCTGCAAATGTTTATCATGAGGACTGCAATATATGAACAAATGTCCCATAAAATAATGTTGCCTGTTAACTCTGCAACATGTGATAGAGTCCAGTCCCCCAACCCCTTTCTATAGCATAGCTGTAAATCATCTTTCCCTTTAGCTTCAATTTCCCTTTTTTTTTTTCTCCTTCTGGTTTCATTTATAACCAGAATATAAAGATTGGTATGATTCAACTCCTCCAACAATATGTTCCTTCAGTCACTGCACAAGAATCTCAGATCTAGGGTACTGAAGTTTGCTGATGGCCTAAATTTTGTGTGATTCTTGGAACTCCCTGCTCTGTTTCCTGCTCCTTTGCCACTGTTAGTGCAGAAAAGCAGAAGGGAGTCACACAGGACCAGGCGTCATCTTTTATTTATTCCTTGTTTCATATGTTGCCAGGGACAACAATAGGCAAATCTGTATGATTCTGCTACCTCTGTTTCTTCTGCTTTTTTGTCTTCATCTTCTAATACACTTCTAATCAATATCATTGATCCATTCATGTATGTGTGTATATATACATATGTATACATGTATATTTATTTACATAAGTATATATATATGTGTATACATACATGAGTATATGCAATCAGAGTTAAGTGTCTTACCCAGGATAACACAACTAATAAGTGTTTAAGGTCCAATTTGAAATCCGGTCTCCCTGACTCCATCCAGGACCAGTGCTCCATCCTCTGCATGACCTAGCTACCCCACATATATTTTTGGTACTTCTTGATTTCATTCTGCATCATCTCATATAGGTCTTTCCACGTTTCCTGCTATGTTTCATGTTTACCATTTTAAACAGCACTACAATATTCTATTCCATGTGCCACAATTTGTACATTCTCCATTTGTTGAACAAAGAGGCCATCTCTGTCTTATTAAAAAGAGCACATTGAATATAACTGAATTCTTTTTGATGACTTGGGAACATTTTGAACATCAATTACAGTGCTGTAAATACAGGTCTTGTAGCTGATTGAGGCCTCTGGTTTTTTCAACCCTTCAATAACTGACTCTGAAACTAAAGTGCTTTTTGAATTTTTTTCAAAGTGCTTTTGGCTGTTTTTCCTTCTCTCTCTCTCTCTCTCTCTCTCTCTCTCTCTCTCTCTCTCTCTCCCTCCCTCCCTCCCTCCCTCTTTCTCTCTCCCTCTCTCTCTCTCCTCTCTCCTTTTTTCTCCTCCCCATCCTCCTCCCTCCTCCTCTTCCTCTTTCTTCTTCTTCTTCTTCTCCTCTTCCTCTCTCTCTCTCTCTCTCTCTCTCTCTCTCTCACTTTGGCCAATAATAATGGTATGCTTTTGAAAAACTTTCTGATTCTTAGTCTTTTGATTCATTAAGTGGAATAATGATGCTTGCACAGCTTACAGTATTTATTTAGAAGATCAAATGAGACATTTTTAAAAATGTCATTTAAGGCCAAAAATGCTATATAAGTGATTTGTTATCATTAACCACCAGGTGGCACTGATGGCCACTTGCTTGAGGGTCCCACACCAGGTTAAGTTCAAACTGTTAACCAACTTTGAAGTACTATACAAAGATGGCTCTTATTATTATTTGCACATTCAGTAAGTGCTCTCTCTACCATTAGCTCTCCCTCTCACTGTAGGAAGTTACTCTCTCTTCTAGGGGTGAATGGGTTCATGCATCTAAGCCAGCACCCATTGGCTAACCCCATCTCCTTTGCCAATCACAAGCCCTTGAGGTTCCCCATGGAACTTGCTGTACCCCAGGGGACATGTGGGAATCTTACTCTTATTAATTATTTCTTAATTCCTAAATTTTAAAAAAGTTAGATAAAAAGGAGACAGTGAATTATAATATACAAAAAAACCCTCCTGAGGTATTTAAATCTAAATTTAAATTTAAATTCTCCTAAATCCTGGAAATCCTCTCACTTAAAGGACTGAGCTAGACCTGGGCATTCTTAGCAATGTACAAATTTAAATCCTCCCTTGAACAAGCAAGAAAGTGGGTGAAACAAAGCAGTTCCCACAGGGCCCGTGACTCATACTTCCCCCAGAATTGGTCATTAGGTGCAACCCAGGAGTCGAGGTCTTGGCTCACTGATGGCACAGGGGAATGGCATGTGGGAACCAAGGTGAACTGGAACTCAGGAGGGCTGCTGGCTTGTTTGGTGGCTGGCAGGAATGCACTGACCTCATGTGGTACAGAGATCAGGGCGCGTGGAAAAGCCGAAGCGCCGCCATTGCCCTTGCTTCCCTTACCCTCCCTGATGCTTCTTTTATCACCTCACTCCTCGATTCCTGTGAGCCTGCACTTGGGGAGAGCACACAGTGAGAGGGGTACAACTGTTATTCAGTGCATTTGCTTTGAGACCTCTTCATTCCAACTAGTTCCTATGGGCATAAAACTCCACAAGTCAAATTTATTAGAATATTGTAGAATGCAGACATCAATTAATTGCACCTGAGCAGAGGACTGAGTGTTTCTTCTTGGAGAGAAACTTTCAAGTGTAGACTTTTTTGGCTGTTTTTTTCTTTCTAAAGTGCTCCACATAGCTTAACATCTGAATTCCAGGTTTTTTAGGTCATATTCTGCATAGATCCTTGGCTGCCGTCCCACCAACAGACATTACTTACTATACAAGATGTTAATAAATGCCTTCTACTTTAAAGATGTTTCCTGGGCTTGTGCCTAAGCTAACATTGAGGAGGGAGTATAATAATAAGTCCTTTAATTAAGTTCTGTTGGTTGCCTGGAATAAATAAGTGGGTAATGATCACTTTACTCACTACTTGAAATGCAATTTGCTATAGCTGATGAAAAAGCACAATAATATTCCCGTTCATTTGTCAGTTTTCTGCTATTTGTAACACACACACATATTTTTGCCTATTTGAAAATGGTTTTAAGATTAATAATGAGGGAGACTTTAACTTCAAAAATCAAAAATCACCTGACCTTGCCCTAATAGTACTGGTTCCCCAAGGGATGCTGGAAATATATGTGTAGTGGGTTTGGTTTTAGTGTAGCATCAATAAGTAAATAAAAGCACTTGATAACAAAAAGACAATAAATTATGATAAACAAAAAAAACCCTATTAAGTCACTGTAAGCCCATCATTCTCCTAGACGTGCATTCATTGGGAGTAAATCTCCCATTTAAGTACTGAGCTGGACCTGGAAGTTCTTGGTAATATAGAAATATAAGTCCTCCCTTGAATAAGCTAAGGGGTGAAACAATATAGTTCACATGGGAAACATGGAAAGACCTATATGAGATGGTACAGAATGAAATCTGAAGCACCAGAAGAATATATAAAAGGATAAATCAATCAAATAACCCTTTTTGATTAAAATAATAAGAAAAAATTCTTAGTGCTTTTAAAGCTTGAAACAGACTTAAGGTTTTTGGACTACCCTGTAAAGTAACAAGCAACTGAGTCCTACATCAAACCTGACTCCTGTTTAAGAAGCAAGGACCAGAATCCCTTGTGGAACTTAGTTTGTTCCGTCTACCTCCTGCCAGGTGGCAAACCTTCACAGCTGTACGTTTTAAGAAGGTGAGGGCGTTCTCTTCATTACAGCACGAACAATGATCTCATTCTGGATAGTCTTCATAAAGGATTTAGTGACATTTATGTAATGCAGGCATTTATACCTCCCTGGTTTCTGAGCCTCGCTATTTCCATCCCAAACCCCTTATTTTGAGAAAATTGGCATATGGATGGAGCATGACACAACACAGATTCACGTAACTCAGCCAACCCCACATAACCAAAGATTATAGTTGGAGATAAAAGAAAAACAAATACTTTTCATGTAATAACTATCCTGAAGGAATTTAAATGGTAAACCTAGTCTGAATTCACAGGGCTTTTATTAGGCCATAGAACTGATCATACCCAAATAAAATATTTAAATTATGGGTTTTTAGAGTCAGCACTTAAATTTTAATCAAATCCTCATGCTACTTAATTTCTTTCTATTAATAATCATAATATGATATTCCCATGCAAGTATGCATAATACATCATGGAGAGTTGCTTCAGAGAAGCAAATGTAAGTTTTAAAAAACTAATTTCTGTTGGTTTGAAATATAAAAAATAATGGCCATTGATGCTCCTGAGATTTTCATCATTTAAAGAATTATATACTTATAAGGTTGTTCCTTAATGGTGTGGGTCACTGACTTTAATGTTAGCTTAAATGCACTTGAATTTAATAACAACACTTGCTCTTTCAGTCACAACTATGTCCGTTTTTTTGGAGGGGAGGGGGATTGGGCTTTTTTTTTTTTTTTAAGTTCACCAATTTGTTGCATTGTTATATTTATTCCAGGGCAGCTAGATGGCACCATAGTGCACAGAGTGCTGGACCTAGAATTAAGATATTTTCACGAGTTCAAATCTAGACTCTGACACTTACTAGCTGTGGGACTCTGGGCAAGTCACTTAACCCTTTTTGCCTCAGTTTCCTTATCTGTAAAATGAGCCAGAGAAAAGAATGACAAACCACTCCATTATCTCAGCCAAGAAAACTCCAAAGGGGGTCACCAAGAGTCAAACATGACTGAAACAACTGAACAAGTGAGATGTCAACTTACTTGGCCATGATGGTCCAGATCTATACAAACATGTAAACTGGTCTTCAAGGAATACTTTTAGAGATCCTGGGGTCTAAAACTGTACAGGACTTTTAAGAAGATCCTTGATCAACCGAGTCTTAAAGGCCTACTTACTATGTGTCCAAAAAACTTTTTATAAATAAATGAAGAAACCAAGACCCATCAAGATTGAGTGACTTGCCCTAGCTGTAGGTATAAACAGTACCTATACATGAACTCAGCTCCTGATGTTCAGAGATCAGCTTCCTGACACCTTAGCGCTGTGTGCTTTTTCTAAATATCTGTATACTGAAACTAGGCTTGGTTTTTATCCCAATCCAAAAAAGTAGATACTTATATCTGAATCTCTTTGAAGTATTACAGTGTAATTAAAAAGTACTGTCTAGAGTTTATATTTGTGTTTATGTAACTCTACTGTCAAAATCAATCAATAGAGCTCTCTGAATTATTGACCCAATGACTCATGGAATGGACTGGGAAAATTACCTCTCAGGTTTTATACCATTAATTTATAATACAATAACAAAATGGGCAAGAGTGCTGGGTCTGGAGTCAGGATTATTCCTCTTCCTGATTTTAAATCTAGCTTCAGACGATACTAACTAGCTGTGACCCTAGACAAGTCACTTCACGATGACTTCAATTTCCTTTTCTATAAATGAGCTGGGAAAAAAAATGGCAAAATCAGGATCTCTGATAAAAAAACAGCAATACAAAGATAGGAGATTATAATTTAGTTCCAGGTCATCACAAGCTAACATTTTATAAATTAACTTGGCATGTTATAAAGTATTTCAAAAAATAATTTTAGTTTACTTCTGGTGATCAAAAGGCCCATAAGATAACAAAAAGATAGTTTAACAATTTAGTTCCCCTAAGAGAGAAAGCCTTCTATACATACAGTTGAAGAAGGATTTTAAAAGTGCTTAATGTGCATATATATCTATGAAAATTAAGAATTTTCATGAGGAAAGCCATCTTTCTTTCAACTTTACTGATGACAACTAATTGTTTCAGTTTAACTTCTGGTTTTCATCTTTAGTTTTAATGCAAAGGATGGCTATTATGTTAGTATGAGTTATAGTAGCACTTTTATTTATGCATTAGTATTTTTCTAGGGAACTTGCAATTTATACATTTATATAATTAGGATTATTAGCCCTTGGAAGTGACTTCAGAAGTAAGCTAATCCAACCCTCTCATTATACAAATGGAAAAAAAAAGGAGACCTAGAGAGTTACAGTCTAAGATTACTCAAGGAGAAACTGATAGAATTGGGACCCTAAACTCCAAAGCCAGTGCTTTTATTGATCACTGAGGAGGGAAGGAGGAGGAAAAAAGGAGCTTATTTTCCTCCATAATATAAACAAGATGTAGACATTTTAAGATTGGGTATACTTTGTGTACAATGTTAGTTTTCTGAAACTAACCAAATTAGAAAAAATCTATTTGCTACAAGGAAAGTTTGGAAGAAGGAAGAGTAAAGGGGGTGAGGATGTACAGGGAAGTGACTTCGATATAAAAAATAAATGGCCTCAATAACTAGTTAAAAAAATTTTTTTTAAAGGGCAGCTAACAATTGCCACTTAGTGAATGATAAATAATGAATATATAAGTTTATTCTCAAATAAAGTTATCTGTAGATCCCATGGCTTAAGTACAACTATATGCTTCATAAATTCGAGTTTCCTGAGACTTAATGAGAAAATATGCCTTGCTGATCAAAATGACCTTTTCCTAAGTTCCATCCCAAATTCAGCCTTAATGAAAAACTGAGCTCTTTGACCCTCAAAGTCCTATATATAGGGCTTTTACACACACACACACACACACACACACACACACACACACACACACACAACTAAGCTGCAGAGATGATAGAATCAAGTATTACTCCCATACCTTGTGACGTTCTGTTACACAGATCTGATCGATCATTACATAGAAAACATTCCAGGAACACCTACTAATTTGGAAATTCGTCAGGCAGTGTGTGGTTTGTAACCTTCTATCTTAACACTGTCAGGTTAGAGTCCAAATCCTAATAAGGGATGAGAACCACTACAGAATGGCTTACCCAGAATTACCCTACCCAAGTAGATTTCTTCATCAGCTCTAGGAGGATTACGTTTAGCCACAGAAATGCTAGGAATGTACCTGAGTAGGTGATTGTGGGAAGAGAGAATTGGTGGGGCAGAGCAAGGGCAGGGCTGTGCTTTTAGTGTCAAAGGGAAGAGCTCTGTTTTGCTCTTGGAAATGAGAATATTTCTAAGAGGGGAGGCTGAATAAAGCTTAAGAAAAGGGCATTTTGATCGGCAGGGCATATTTTCATGCTATAAAGTCTCAGGAAAGTAGAATTTATGAAGCATCCCGGGATAATAGATCACTCATAGCTTTTGGAATCCCAAGAATCAAGGTTCCAATTCTACCTCTTGGGCCACTCCATTATGTTCTGTGGCTCAGTTTCCCCATCTGTAAAAATAATGGGATGAGGATAGATAATCATTAAATTCCCCTAGAGCTGGTGAGCTGAAGGCAGAAGGCAGCATTAGGGCATATTTTGTAGGAAATGGGAGAGAGTGTTGTGAGATGTCATGGGTATGCTAGGTTAAAACCATTTTTAAATTTTCAGTGTGAACAATTACACCTCAGAAATCTGCAAACAATCCTACAGATTAGAGTTTAATGTAGCATTGTGTTGATTGTGTCGGTGACATTGTGAATAGAGCATCTGCCAGGCTTCAGAAAGAAGTGAGTTCAAATTTAGTATCGGACATTTGCTAACTGTGCAAACCTGGGCACAACTGTAAAATTCAGATAATAATAGCACTCACCTATTGTTGTGAGGACCCAATGAGATAATCATTGTAAATCACCTGGCACTAGCTGTTGTTATATTATTATCAATAAGTATTAAAAAGTCCAGATTAAATTTAAAAGTGTGTGCACATCTTTTCTTATATCAGCACATCCCGTACTGCTACGAACATTTAGAAAAATACTTCCCACCTCCAGAGAACCAATGAACTCTGAATAAAGATTGAAGCATCCTTTAAAAAATTTTTTTAATTTAAAGCTTTTTATTTTCAAAATATATACATGGATAATTTTCAACATTCACCCTTACCAAATCTTGTGTTCTAAATTTGTTCCCTCTCTTCCTCCCCTTCCCCTAGACATCAAATAATCCAATATGTGTTAAACCTGCACAATTCTTCTATACATATTTCCACAAATATCCTGCTGCACAAGAAAAATCAGATCAAAAAGGAAAAAATGAGAAAGAAGACAAAATAAAGCCTACTTTTAAAAAAAGTTTATCTTTTTTGCCTTTTTTTTTCAATGTAACTAATATGGAAATGCTTTGCACGACTTAACATGCATAACTCATAGTTGCTTGTCTTTTCAAGGAGAGAAAGAATTTGGAACTTAAAATTTAAAAAAATAATGCTAAAAGTAATAATTTAAAAAATAAAAAATAATAATAATTAAAAAAACAAAAAATTAAAATTAAAATAAATTAAAAATATCGTTGTTTGAGCTCTGCAGGAATGCATCCGAAGACTCAGGAATGAAATCATCACCTGGTGACTAGTCTAACCACGACATTCATGATAAATTAATAATCATATTAAATGTCATTTTTTAGTGTTCAAGGTTGGCAAAGTGCTCTGCTTGCATTACTGCATTTAAGCCCCACAACACCCCCGGGAGTGGAAGCCCAACGCCTAAGAATAGCTGTGACGGATAGTGTCCTTGGGCGTGCAAAGACCTGGGTCTGATTTTATTTGCGTTTCAGAACAACCTTGGGAGGGAGGCGGTATTTCTCTCGCCATTTTACAGATGTGGAAACTGAGACCCGAAGAGCGTCAGTGTCTTGCACAGAATCCCAGCGGTCCAGCGGCAAGGATGGAATTCGAACTCGCGGCTTCTCAGGCACACCTGACAAATTAGCTCTCACGTGAATGAACCTCCGGGGGCAGCGTGAAAACGCCCCGCCCGCTCCTTACGCGCGCCCCGCCCCCGGTGCTATTTACGAAAACGACGTGAGCTTGCTCCTCCTTCCTCCCGCCCCTTCTCCATCTCCTCCAATCAGATTATAGATCCACTTCCGGCCCTGGACCGGTTGCCATAACAACAGACTCCCGGCTCTAGGCCCCGGCTGTACTCCAGCTGCCGGCTTCTCCGCCGAGACTCAAATGGCTGAGTTCAAGACCGCTGACCGATCTCGGGAGGAACCGTTGCTCCCCCTGCCCTCGGTGGAGCGATGGAAGAAGTTCCACTGCCAGCCCTTAGAGGATCAGTTGGAATTCTGCGATTTCCGCCCTCGGTAACTGGGGGCTCCCGAGCGCCCCGCGGCGGACGCCTTTCCCGTAGATTTAACCTTGGGCTTTGGGAAGCGCCCGCAGCCGCGGCCTTGACCTTGGCCCGCAAAGCATCCGCGGACGCTTCCATCCTCCCTGGCGCGCGATGCCTTCGCGCCCCTCTGGTCCCCGCCCGCAGCCTCCACCCTCTCCCCCTCCCCCATCCCTGCCCCTCCGGGCGTCTTCGGCTTTGTACGCACCTACTTGCGGAGGTCCCGCCTCGCTTTTCCCAAAGCCAGGGCGGCGAGGTCCCCTCGCGGCTCCCCGATCGCCGAGGCCTGACTTCTGCCCTCCGGTGCTCCGTAACCTTTGGTGTTCTCTCTTGCCCCGACTCCCGACCGAGAACAGCTCCGGGTGGGCCAGAGGCAGAATGAGCCGAGTTCTTGTTGCCCGGGTGCTCCGGGCAGGGGTTAAAAACCTTGTTTGTTGTTACGGAACCTTTTGGCTATCCGGTGAACCTTATGAACTTCGCTGACCAAAGTTTTTTAAGTGAATCAAATAAAATGCGTAGGATTGCAAAGCCAGTTTGGTTGAAATAGAGTTTTATCAACATATTTTAAAAGACAAGTTTACTGACATGAAGAATTCCTGCTCTAGAGAAGGGCTATGAGTCTGTAACTGCTCATTAATGACCTTTTCTGGTTCCAGGAGCAGTTTTTCAATGATGGGAAAAGGAAACTTTGAAAAATATTATTTTATTGACTAAAAAAAATTTTGTTTTTACATCATCTTCATTTCTAACTACATCCCTTCTTTCTACCCTGCTCAGCAAAGCCTTGTAATTGTTTAAAAAAAAGGAAAAATAAAGTAATTCAGCAAGCCAGAACACACATTAATTTCACATGTGCAAAAAGGAGAAAACCCTCTTAATGCAAGGTACTAGAAGATAGAGTGGTATAGTGGGGGAAACAATGACAAACTCCTTAAGTGTTAGCCCTGGAGTCAGGATCAGAAATTAAGAACTGGAAGGAACCTCAGCAGTTATAATTTTACACTTGAGGAAATTTGAATTCCAGAAAGATATTTGCCCAATGGGGCCCTAGTGAAAAGTATTTGGATCCAGATGCTCTGACTTTAAATCCATTTTTTTTTTTTACATCTGGTTTCCAAATTTTGTAGGCTTAAGCAAGTGGTTTAACCTCTCTGGAACTCAATTCTCTCATATATTTAAAAGGTGAGTAGGGTACCATATGATGCCAATATTCTATTCCTGCTCTATCTTTAACAGGCAATAAGAAGCCTGTTTGAAATAGCAGTCTCTCACTTTTTTTTTTTTTTTTTTTTTTTTTTTTTTAACTGAGGCAATTGGGTTTAAGTGATTTGCCCAGGGTCACTCCGGTAGGATGTGTTAAGTATCTGAGGCCAGATCTGAATTCGGATCCTCCTGAATTCAGGGCTGCCCCATCTCTCACTTTCTTCTGAGATACAAGGCCAGTTTAAAACATCCTAAAGAAAGACTGACTAATTCACTGTATAAATATGCCTTTTTAATCTAACATAGACATTTTTCACACATAGAAAAACACTTTTACTGTGGACAAATAAAACTGGGCTCTTAACTAGTTGTAATCCTTGAAGATTCTAGCAACTATCTTTTAAATAGTATGTGGACATTGGCCAAAATACAAATTTGGTAAAATTTCATAATATTAAATACACTTTGGAAAAATCTTACCAGCATACCTCATTAAAAAACAAAACAAACAAAAAATAACTACCAACAAAATCACAGCTTCCTATGGTTACCAAACCTAAATCTCCAAACCAAATCCTATTTATCTATGTAGGTCCACATCCTTATTGATGTAGTAAATTGTGTATGTCACACAATTTAAAAAAAAATTTTTTTCATACACACACTTTTTATTCTCTTTCATGTATTACTCATTTTTCAGAGCATAGTTAATAGAAATAAGGCAATCCTAAACTGATTATTTTTGATAGAAACTTCTATAGGCTAATAGCTTTGGCCACCAGGATGTCTGATTATTCCTTTTTTTTTTATGATCCAATTTTATTTTTTAATTTTTTTAATAATTATAACTTTTTATTGACAGAGCCCATGCCTGGGTAATTTCTTACAACATTATCCCTTGCACTCACTTCTGTTCTGACTTTTCTCCTCCCTCCCTCCACCCCCTCCCCAAGATGACAAGCAGTCCTATACATGTTAAATATGTCACAGTATATCCTAGAAACAATATATGTGTGCAGAACCGAACAGTTCTCTTGTTGCACAGAAAGAATTGTA
Organism: Sarcophilus harrisii; assembly: GCF_902635505.1. Lineage (NCBI taxonomy): Eukaryota > Metazoa > Chordata > Mammalia > Dasyuromorphia > Dasyuridae > Sarcophilus > Sarcophilus harrisii. Next base: position 230,887,476 of record NC_045430.1, read on the forward strand.
CTTGGATTCAGAAGGTAAAAATAACCCTGGAAGAAGAACCAAAATTCAAACAGTTTACATTCATTTCCCAGTGTTCTTTCTTTGGGTGTAGCTGCTTCTGTCCATCATTGATCAATTGAAACTGAGTTAGATCTTCTCTTTGTCAAAGAAATGCACTTCTATCAGAATACATCCTCATATGAAACTGTATGAGGTATATAATGATCTCCTGGTTCTGCTCATTTCACTTAGCATCAGTTCATGTAAGTCTCTCCAAACCTCTCTGTATTCATCCTGCTGGGCATTTCTTACAGAACAATTATATTCCATAACATTCATATACCACAATTTACCCAACCATTCTCCAATTGATGAGCATCCATTCATTTTCCAGTTTCTAGCCACTATAAAAAGAGCTGCCACAAACATTTAGGCACATACAAGTCCCTTTCTCTTCTTTAGTATCTCTTTGGGGTATAAGCCCAGTAGAAGCACTGCTGGGTCAAAGGGTATGCACAGTTTGATAACTTTTGGGGCATAATTCCAGATTGTTCTCCAGAATGGTTGGATTCTTTCACAACTCCACCAACAATACATCAATGTCCCAATTTTCCGGCAACCCCTCCAGCATTCGTCATTATTTTTTCCTCTCATCTTAGCCAATCTGACAGGTATGTAATGGTATCTCAGAGTTGCCTTAATTTGCATTTCTCTGATCAATAGTGATTTGGAACACCATTTCATATGGGTAGAAATAGTTTCAATTTCTTCATCCAAAAATTATCTGTTCATATCTTTTGACCATTTATCAATTGGAGAATGGCTTGATTTCTTATAAATTAAAGTCAATTCTCTATATATTTTGGAAATGAGGCCTTTATCAGAACCTTTAACTGTAAAAATGTTTTCCCAGTTTGTTGCTTCCCTTCTAATCTTGTTTGCATTAGTTTTGTTTGTACAAAGGCTTTTTAATTTGATGTAATCAAAGTTTTCTATTTTGTGATCAATAATGATCTCTAGTTCTTGTTTGGTCACAAATTCCTTCCTCCTCCACAAGTCTGAGAGGTAAACTATCCTATGTTCCTCTAATTTATATTATAATCTCGTTCTTTATGCCTAAATCATGGACCCTTTTGCTCTTATCTTGGTGTATGGTGTTAAGTGTGGGTCCATGCCTAATTTCTGCCATATTAATTTCCAGTTTTCCCAGCAGTTTTTGTCAAATAATGAATTCTTATCCCAAAAGTTGGGATCTTTGGGTTTGTCAAACACTAGATTATTAAAGAACCTAACCTATTCCACTGATCAACTAATCTATTTCTTAGCCAATACCAAATGGTTTTGGTGACTGCTGCTTTATAATATAGTTTTAGATCTGGTACAGCTAGGTCGTACAGCACCTTCATTTGATTTTTTTTTTTCATTAGTTCCCTTGAAAGTCTTGACCTTTTGTTCTTCCATATGAATTTTGTTGTTATTTTTTTCTAGGTCATTAAAATAGTGTCTTGGGAGTCTGATTGGTATAGCACTAAATAAATAGATTAGTTTAGGGAGTATTGTCATCTTTATTATATTTGCTTGGCCTATCCAAGAGCACTTAATATTTTTCCAATTATTTAAATCTGACTTTATTTGTGTGGAAAGTGTTTTGTAATTTTGCTCATATAATTCCTGATTTTGATAGATAGATTCCCAAATATTTTATGCTATCAACAGTTATTTTGAATGAAATTTCTCTTTGTATCTCTTGCTATTGGATTTTGTTGGTGATGTATAAAAATGCTGAGGATTTATGTGGGTTTATTTTGTTTCCTGCAACTTTGCTAAAATTGTGAATTATTTCTAATAGCTTTTTAGTAGACTCTCTGGGGTTCTCTGAGTATACCATCATATCATCTGCAAAGAGTGATAATTTGGTTTCCTCATTTCCTACTCTAATTCCTTTATTCTTTTTCTCAACTCTTATTGCTGAGGCTAGCGTTTCTAATACAATATTGAATAATAATGGTGATAGTAGGCAACCTTGCTTCACTCCAGACTTTATTGGGAAAGGTTCCAGTTTTTCCCCATTGCACATGATGCTTACTGACGGTTTTAAATATATGCTCCTGACTATTTTAAGGAAAAGTCCATTTATTCCTATACTCTCAACTGTTTTTATTAGGAATGGATGTTGGATTTTATCAAATTTTTTTCTGCATCTATTGAGATGATCATATGGTTTTTGTTAGTTTGGTTATTGTTATAATCAATTATTAATTATTAATCTTACTGGGAATGGTTCCACTTTATCTCCATTACATATGATGCTTACTGATGTAAGCTCCTGACTATTTTAAGGAAAAGTCCATTTATTCCTATACTTTCAAGTGTTTTTATTAGGAATGGATGATGGATTTTATCAAATGCTTTTTCTGCATCTATTGAGATGATCATATGGTTTTTGTTAATTTGGTTATATACTTTATCATATTTAACATATATTGGACCACTTGCTATCTAGGGGAGGGGATGGGGGGAAGGAGGGAAAAAAGTTGGAACAGAATGTTTTGCAAGGGTCAGTGTTGAAAAATTACTTATGCATATGTTTTCTAAATAAAAAGCTATAATAATTTTAAAAAATAAAATAAAAATATGAGTGCTATAACTAACATCTGGTACATAAAGGTTTAGTGTTGAAATTATTTTATTATCTAGGGTACTTTTTATCATAATGTAGTTTTCCTGTTTATCTCTTTTGATTAAATTTAGCTTTAATTTACTCTAAGATCATGATGGCTACCCCAGCTTTTTTGCATCAGATGAAGCATCAAAAAAATTCTACTCCAGCTCTTTATTTTTACTCTTCTAACCAGTCTTCCTAATCCGCACCCCTAAGTATCCTTCTCTTATCCTCTTCCCTCCTTCCTATTTCTTGATTTTACATCCTTCTAAAAATCTCTTTCTTATCCTGTCCCCTTTACCCTCCTATTTCTTTGTAAATTAAGACTGTTATACATATATATTTATAGATATCTATATTTGTCTGTCTGGTTATCTATCTATCTAATTTCTTCTTTAACCCAGTACTGATGAGAATATGATTCTAGTGTTACCAATCTTCTACTCTAAGTTTTTTCATTTATGCCTCATTTGTCTGAAATAATTGCTCCATTTTACCTCTCCCTAGACAATTGCATTTTTTAGTATTATCTCAGCATAATCACCCCTGGGCCCAAGTAGTGATAATATTCTTTTAGATGTTTTCACATATAAAAGTAAACAGTTTGAAATCTCTTATGACTGGTCTTTCATGTTTATCTTATATTTCAAAAGGTTGCACCCAGATCTTCTCTATCGCCATAGTAGCTCACTATTGTCACATTTTTTTGTCTTTTGCTTGCTGATTTTGTTTCAAGTGGCTTATTTCTCGACCTTTAACTTTGAGTTATGAGTTGGACTCTTGACCAGGGTGTCTCAGACTTCAGGTTCTTTGTGCTGTTGTCTCCTGAGTTCTTCAGAACCAATCCAGGGCCTTTTGCCTCCTGCAAGCGCCCCCAGCCGGCAGGGTCTGCTGTAGCCAGGGCCTGGATCGGGGGAGGGCTCTGCCATCTTCCCCTAATCAGCCTCCCAACCCCCTTTTGTCCTGGGACAAAAGTTCCTGAAGCTGAGGCCGCCCCCCCCCCCAGCACAGCTGCCTCCTGGGCTAGTTGTTCATGGATCCCCAGTATCTGACCAGAAAAATTTGCATTTCCATCAGGTTTGACAAAGCCAGGCTGAGGAAGCTGGGTGGGCTCAGGTCTTTCCCAACATCCTCCCAAATTTTCTGAGGCTGGACAACCCCTTCACCTGGACTTTTAATTCATTCTGCCATGTTGTGGAGAAATATGGGAGAGCAAGGTAGTTTACGGCCTTACCCCACCATCTTCCCAGAATCCTTTCTTCAGAAGGATCTCTTCTAAGAGCCAGGGAAGATCTAGGGAGTCCCTAGGTAAGCAAGAAAAGGATTTCAGCAGTTCTCATTATCCCCATGTGGAGTGAGAAAAGTGTCCTTAAAAGTCAAAAGCCCAAGGGAACACTGGTCCGGAGTGAGGATGGGATAATATTAGACTTCTAGAAGGACTGAAATCTAACAGCTAACAATTTTGATATTTGTAATATTTTTTCAGGTTGATTTTGAGGGGTTTAGGGGATGCTTGCATTGAAGTAAAACAGCTGTTGAAGTCTCACATTAAAATTTTTCCCATATCAATTATGGGAGAAATTAAACTTGTTTTACTTTCATATTTTCTAAAAAATATACTCTTAAGAAACAAATATCCATATTTAAAAATTTTTCAGACTATATATATATATGTGCATGTATGTATGTGTCTATATGAATATACATATAATATGTTGTATATATATTTGGCAAGGATTGTTTGTATCAAAGTTTTTTAAAACACATTTTTTCCCTAGCATTAGAAAGGTACTTGTTTATTCTGACTCCCATTTCACATCTTCTTTTTTAAATATATTGATAATAGTATTTGTTTTTGTTTTTAAGACAAGATTTTATTCTAAAGGAAGGGATAGACAAAAGGGGGGAGAGAAGAAGAGGGAGAAAGAAATATAGAAAGAGAGAAACAAAGAGGGAGGGAGGGAGGGTGAGGGACTCAGAGATAGAGACAGAGAGACAGAGACAGAGACAGGGAGACAGAGAAAGAGAGAGAGACAGGAAGGGGGGTAGAGAGACAGAGACAGAGACCCTTGGAACAAGTAGTCAGCAAAACAATTGCCCACATTGGCCTTTTACCAAAATGCCTGGCCTGGCCTGGTCTGGCCTGTCTCTTTGCCCCTTATTTTCATTACTCCCTTGGAATCATGCTTAGTCACTGCTTTGATCCAAGTTGCTGAGACTCAGTTGTACAGTGTTACTGTGGTAATACAATTTCAGGATGGCGGAGTTCAAAGAAAACCAGATTTGGACTCAGAACTTCTACTTTATCTTTTGTGCTTTAGAAAAATTCATTCTCCTTCGTTGGGCATCAGTTTTATCTGTCAAACGAAGTATTGGACCAAAGGATCTTTTTAAATCCATTCATAAACACTTTATAAAGATCATTTTATCAAATGAGATAAACATAACTTGTGAAAAGCATTTAATGACTACAGAGAGGTAGATGACAATTGTTCTTATTACAAGAATGGATGATTGGGGTCATCAGAAAGAAGAGTGTAGTTCAGATTGTTAATCATTTTAAAAAATAAATAGAAAGTTTTTTTTTAAATCATTAATCACAGTTTCTTTTAATGATGCTTTAAATTATGTTTTTATTCAGCAATGTACATGGGCTTAGAGGTTAGGGCTCTAAAAAATCATGCTCTGGAAAAAGCAGAAAATTTCATTTGAATTAAGACTTATCCATTACTACTATTTCCTGTTACTACCAAAATTTAACTGCCATTACTACTGTATTTGCAGATATTTTTCCATCTCTGCTTTCAGCCATATTATCTTTACAATATTTTTAATCATTAAAAATGAATGAGATAGGTTTCTATGTGTTTTAGAAAGCAGCAAAAGTAATGTTATAGTGCACAGAGCGGTGGGTCTGGGAGCCAGGAAGGCCTGAGTTCAAATTCTACCTCAGATACTCACTAGCTGTATGACTCTGGGCAAGTCACTTAACCACTGTCTCCCTTGTGACATGTTTTCCTAAAACAACTGGCTTGTCATTTCTTATCTATTAAATTCCCTTATCTATTAAAATGAGGATATGGATAGTACCTTCCTTCCAGGGGTGTTATAAGGAACAACTGCTTTGAGTGCCTGGCATACAGTGGGCACTGTGTGTTAGTTATTGTTATTACTATGGTATTCTGAAAACTTTCTAAACTTAGCTTGCCTGGCTTAGTTATATATGCATGTACCTTAACAGACTTAATCAAATTTCCCCAAAATTCTATTCATATATGCCATGTTTCAAAAAACTGAAAATATAGAAATTTCCAATTTACTAAATAGATAAAATTGGGGGTGTTTTTATTGCCATGAAGAAACCCTAGATTTGGAGACAGAAGTTCCAGGTTCAAATATGCCTTCTGTTACTAAATCACTGTGAGAACATTAATAATTCATTCAAGCTCACTGGGATTCAGTGTCCACAACCATAAAATGAAGACGTTGGAATTGATGATTGTAACCTTAAATCTATGATCTATAAATAACTATGGGATTCCTTTAATAAGCCCCCTAATGAACATAGATCCATGATAATAATCAATATGGATTCTCCAAGTGAATATTGCAACCCATTCTCATCCTATGCCCATAAATCATTAGCTAGCTAGATAGTACAGTGAATAATAGAATGCCTGGAATCTTTGATAATAAGAAGAGATTATATTGTCCATTTCATACATAGTTGTTGTCTGCTTACTTTCATTTATAGAGAGATTTTTTATCCCTTTTTAAAATCCCATTTATAAATGGATATTTGTGATGCCTTAGTTTGGCTAGTTTCCCACTACTATTTCTACACAGCAGATTCTTCTTCACTTTCACACTCTACCCCTTTAACCCCCCCCCCCAATTTATTTTCTCTTGTCTTCAACAAGCATGCTTTGTAAGTTTCCTGTGTCTGCTAATTCATTTATTTATCTTGATGTCAGCCATCCATCCCTTTAACTAAAAATTCTTTACATATTTGGGTCTCATTTATAGAAATGTCAAACATGAATATGACCCCATTTCTCTTGATGATGATGATCTCTTCTTTCAAAACTAACAGTTAAATTAATATTTATAGTCAGTCTAAAATTGTATCAGGACATACTGCTCACTCTTCTCCCACTCCACAGACATCACTGTGAAAGCAGGAAAAGGCCCACACAGCATCAAGGACCATTTACAAAATATATTTATTTTAAAACATTTTGAGCTCCAATCTGTTTCTCTCCTTCTCTCCCAACCCTGCATTAGAGAAAGCCAACATTTAACACAGATATATCTGTGAAATCACACAATACATACTTTCATATATCGGTTCTTTCTCTGGAAGTGGATAACATCTTCCTCCATAAGTCCTTTGCAGCTGATTTGAATATTCATATTACTCAAACTAGGTTAGTCATTCATAGTTATTCTTCAGTCTTGCTGTTACTGTATACAATGTTCTACTGGTTCTGCTCATTTCACTTGTCATTATTTCATGCAAGTCTTTTTGTGTTTTCTTAAAATCAACCAGCTTGTCATTTTTACAACACAGTAGTATTCTATCAGAATCATATATCACAACTTATTCAGCGATTCCTCAATTGATGGGCATTCTCTCAGTTTCCAGTTCTTTGCCACCACAAAGAGAGCTGCTGTAAATATTTTAGAATATAAAGGTTCTCTATTCTACAAGTTTCCCCTTGGTTTTGGAGAAACAGATCTAAGAATAGCTTTAGTGGGTTAAGGGTATGCACAGTTTTATACCTCTTTGAGCATAATTTCAGATTGCTCTCCAAAGTGGTTGGATCAGTTCACAGTGTATCAGGAAGGTAATAATGCCCTGGTTTTTTTCCGCATCCTTTCCAACACTTGTCCTTTTCCCCTTCTATCATTTTAGGCAATCTGATAGATGGACCAAGGACCATTTTCACCTTTATTTATTTCCCAGATTGCTATCACCAGTTTCTCACTTCACTATCCAAAAACTCCAGTGGCCTATTATCACCTCTGGCATCCAGAGCCCTTTGTAACCTAGCCCGCTCCTGCCTTTCTGGGAGTCTGGCACCTTACTCCCCAGCATATTCTCTTTGATACAGTGAGACCGGCCTCCTGACTGCTCCAGGAACAAGGTACAACATCTCTTAGCTTTCGATCCTCATGCCTCGAATGTTCTCCTCCACTACTGATTTCCCTGGCTTCCTTTTAAGTCTCCATTAGAACCCCAGCTCCTGGAAGAAACCTTCTCCAGCCCTTTTCATTTCAGTGCCTTTTCTCTATTAGTTCCTATTTATCCTGTGTTTAGTTTGACGTGTATGTATGAGATGATATTGTCTTCTCCATTAGATTATAAACTTTATGAGGGCAAAGATTGTTTTTTTCCTCTTTTTTTTTTTATCCTGAATGCGTAGCACGTAGAAGGCACTAAATAAATGTTTATTTAGTTGACTTGAACCTGTTTAAGCCTTCTTCTACTTGCTCAGCATGATCCTTACAAAGTTCTTTCCAGCCTTTGCTTCCAGAGCCTGTGATTAATGGGGATGAGGCCTGGAGAACACCCATCATGCAATAGGGAGACATTGGGCTCTGGCACTGGAAAACATCCCCCTTTCTGGCACATTAAAATTTTATTTGGCCTACACAAAATAGAAGACACCTTTTTTTTAGCAGGCAACATTTTATGTAAAGCAGTGATCACCATACTGACTGAAGCCTTTTTTGTCTTTCTTCCAGGGTGGACCTTTCAGATAATTTGAAAGTAGGCTATTTTTCAACAGATCGTGCTACTCAAACAGACGTCTCTGAAGTTTTTGAATTAAGACAGCTAAGTTATACAACACAAAAACTAGTCAAGGTAATATCTTGATTTTCTTTTAGATTAATCCAATACTTTCAGATCTTTATTATGTTAGCTTGTGTATCTTCTATTGATTTTCTTGAAACACACAGTGTGCTTTTTTTTTTTAATGATATTCAGCAGCTCTTGGCAGCATTAATTAAACCTCAGTGATGGTTATTTCATTAGTGAATATACTTAACCTCCATTAATATTCATTTATATTAACTTGTACGATGAAGTGTCAGTTTTGTTTTTCTCCCTGAAATTTGCTACACATCTGTGGAAATTTATTCAATTATATGTAGGGAGAAAAGGACTGAACCTGAAGCACATTCATATGTGTATGTGTATATATGTGTATATCCATGGGTTATAGTTCTAGAACTGGAAGTAAACACAGAGACCCTGTATACTCTAGCCCCTTCATTTTAAAGATAAGGAAACTGATTCTCAGGGAAGTTCACTGACTTGCTCTCACTCCCCCAACTACATTATATTTAGCTATTTTTGATTTGCTTGTACTTTATCTCTTTAATTTTTTCTTTGTATGATTGTATGTATACTTTCTGTCCTCCCCATTAGAAAAGTTTGAGATTAGGAATTGGTTCATTCTTGTATGTGTACTAGTAGTACTTCACATAATACCTACCACATAGTAGGTGATTAATAAATGCTTGTTGCAATGATTCATTACCTTAGATATACCTATATCTCTATCTTTTAAAAAATTTTAGAAATAAGATCTTGGTTTATTGTTTTGTATTGATTATCTAGACTTAAAAAGTGATGCAGAAAATGTTAATAATGCAAATTAAATGGAGAAATGTGTCATGTATACATCCCTACATTTACCAGAACTCATAGTTAACTTCTATGCCATTAGAGACTATCAATGTTAATGAAACCATAGATCCATGAAAATATCAAAGTATATACTATGTAATATAACAAAATTTAAGTATATATTTTTATATCAAAATACTTGCATATATGTTATATGAAGAAGAGAGAATAACATATTTGTAAATAGAACCCATATGTATAACTAAACCATAATGGTAATTTTTTATCTTGACTTTTATTTATGTTTTTTAACTCAATAGTTGTTTGTTTTTTTCTAATTACATGTAAAGATAGTTTTTTAACATCCATTTTTATAAGATTTTGAGTCCCCAATTTTTTCTTCTTTCTTCCCTTACCACCCCTCCAAAAAGACAGCAATCAATCTGATGTAGGTTATACATGTACAATCTTTTAAAAATATATTTCCATATTAGTCATGTTATGAAAGAAAAATCAGAACTAAAGGGAAAAACATAAAGGTCATTTTAAACAATGAAGGTCCTACTTTCTTGTTGGCCAAATAGTTTATAAAGGATTTCCAGCAAGAAGCAAACATAGTAATTTGTATTCCATTCCTCCTTACTGAAAAGATCATTAAACATCAAGTCAGGAGATCTGATCCTGTGTCTGCTATTTACTAACTCTATGATCTTATACAAGTTACTTAACTTTCCTGGGCCTTAGCTTCCCTGTCTGCAAAATGAAAGAAGGACTTAATCATCTCTAAGATCTCTTTCAGCTCTGTCTCCCATCTGATCCCTTCCCATACAGCAGAATTACTACAATTTTGCACTTTATTTTCCAAATTCCATGAAACATGTTTAACTGAAATTCATCTCAGATCCTTCTTTAAACCCAGCCTTTAAGCTCATAGGCCAATATACTGAGTCTCAGTCCCTCAATCCAAAACTATTCCAATGGGTTCCAGACACTCACTTATTGTTCCTCTCTCTCTCTCTGTCTCTCTCTGTCTCTTTTTTTCTGGTATCCCAATGGGGGAGGTAGAACAAAGTAAAAAAGTTGTTCATCCTCAGTATATCAAGCTCCTGTTGAAGGCTGTTGGGTCAATTCTGTCCTTTAAATCAAAGATCACTTTATCTCTTTAGTTGTCATTGTAAGAGTAAACAGAATTAGATAGGGATCATCTGAAATAAAATCAGGCCGGGATATCTCTCTCTCTCTCTCTCTCTCTCTCTCTCTCTCTCTCTCTCTCTCTCTCTCTCTCTCTCTCTCTCTCTCTCTCCCTCTCCTCTCTCCTCTCCTCTCTCCCCTCTCCCTCTCCCTCTCCTTCCTCTCCCTCTCTCCCCTCTCCCTCTCCCTCTCCCTCTCCCTCTCCCTCTCCCTCCTCTCCCTCTCCCTCTCCCTTCTCCCTCTCCCTCTCCCCCTCTCTCTCTCTCTCTCTCTCTCTCCCTCTCTCTCTCTCTCTCTCTCTCTCTCTCTCTCTCCTCTCCCTCTCCCTCTCCCTCTCCCCTCTCCCTCTCCCTCTCTCCCTCTCTCCCCTCTCCCTCTCCCTCTCCCTCTCCCCTCTCTCCCTCTCCCCTCTCCCCTCTCTCTCTCTCCCTCCCTCCCTCCCTCTCCTCCCCTCCCTCCCCTCCCTCTCTCTCTCTCTCTCTCTCTCTCTCTCTCTCTCTCTCTCTCTCTCCCTCTCCTCTCTCCTCCTCTCCTCTCTCCTCTCTCCTCTCTCCTCTCTCCTCTCTCCTCTCTCTCTCCCCTCTCTCATACAGGACACTGGTATCTTTTTATTGTATATTAAGATTTGCAAAGAGTATTAGAAAATTCAAGAACATCTTGTTGCCAGAAAGCACACCATGAGTGGATGAAGTTGTTAACTACCCACTGGGATTTTATTAGTGCATCAAGAACCCACCTGGCTTTAAATATTTTCCTACTGCTCTGCTGTGATACTCTTCCTTGCCTTGGTGGCCTGAAATTCGTATCATGAAGACCATTCCTTTGGGACAGACAGTGAAGGGAAGATCATAAAAGTCAAACAAGGTGATAGAGAGGAGGTAGAGGGAAGGAGGGGTGGGAGAGGAATATGGGGGAGCAGGGGGGCAGAGTGATGAGAATCACTCTAGCTTGTTGGAATCAATAAGTATTTAGTTTATCAAATGGATTAATTGTATCTTTGGAAGAGAGCCTGCTTGACCCTGTCAGAATGGGATGAAGAACAGTTAAATTTTAATGAAGAAGATGGGAGGCAGTGGGATTAGCACACTGGATGTCAAGAGAGAAAGGAAAGAGAGAAGACCTGAGGGTCAAGGGCAAGCCTGTCAGATGGAGTTAGGAGATGGGGTTTGTGTTCAGGTTAACCACTGACTAGCTGTATGACTTGCCTAGTCTCCCTGAACATGGGCCTCTTTTTCATCTGTAAAATGGAAAAAGGGCTGTACTATTTTCACTCAATAATTGGGCTGTTGGGTGATATATGAGAACAGTTTCTATAAAGAACTCTGTAATAGTCAAGCACCGTCTTCATAGGAAGTGCCATGCAATTATGGCCTACTGGCATTTATTTGCCTTTGTAATTTGGAGTAATTAACCTCTGAGCCTTAGTTTCTTCTTCTGTAAAACGAAAGCATTGAACTATATAATCTCTAAGGTCTCTGTCAGGTCTCAATCTGTGATCTTATGATTTAATAATTGCATCATTATGAGAAACAGGGAAGGAGGCAAATATTTCTTAGGATGGGGAAAGTCATTTAACCTCTGATTGCCTTAGTCTCCTCACCTGTAAAATGAAGATCATGCTTGTTGTGAGTTTATCATGCAATACTTAAAAATGCTTTGAAAACCTTAAAGTACTATATAAATGCTAGCTATTATTGTTGTTGTTATACAATTATATTGCTCAGCCTAGGAACTTGGGATGAGGGAACTACGTGGCAAATACCTAGTTAGTGAATATTCCTCTTTTCTAGAAATATTCCTCTCTACATCTGATAATGCATATTTTAATTTTTTTTAGCTTACTGATGTTCTTCAGCAAGATTTTAAATACCTCAAATTATACCTTGAGATGCAGTTTAAGGACCAGCTGAAAGAAGAATCCATGAAACTCTACCAAAAACTACAAATGATTATTCAAGAAGTAGTAAATCTTCATGAAAAGGTACAATTCTGATCAGTCTCTATTCTGTTGATCTAGTCTTGTTGATTATTTTTTTAGTGCTATTATGAATTAATCAAATAAAGGCAACAGATTGATTTGCATATATGAAGCCCCAACTCTGAACTTTAAGGGGTCCTCCCATGATTGGAATAGAATCAGAGAGAATGATGATGACTGTACTTTTTTGAGAAACTTTCCAAAATTCTGGCATCATGAGAGTCTCTTATCTAGAACAAAGAGAAGGCAGAACTTGAAATTAACTGCCATGTTGAATTGGAATAAGATTATTGATCATTTTATTTTTAATACAATTATAATTATGAATAGAAAGCAGGTTTAACTTTTGATCATCCAGGAGCTGCTAATCCATTTGAGTTATTCAGACTTCTGTCTTCCCTCTATTCCTCTTGCTGAACTTTTTGCAATATATGGTGCCTCTACCAGAAAGGACAGGGGCAAAGAGATGATTTGAAATTCAGATGGATCTTTATTACTTTTCCAGCAGCTCTGCCAGGAGGTTCAGGGAAGATAGTTTAAACTATTGCCTAGAAGAAATTTTAGAATTACCTTTTTAAGCCATATAATCCCTGTTTTTCTTGTTTTCTTGAATTATATATAATCAAGAATTGAATATATTAGGAAAAATATCTTAGTAGTTGAGGTTAGGATATGCTAATAATTTCATTTACTTTTGAATTGTAGAATGAAGACACAATGAGAAAAAGCTTCTATAAGCAGTTATGTGATGCCATTGCTTCTATCAAAGGGACCTATTCGGTAGGTTTTGTAGTGATAGAATGTTTCTGGTAGGATTCCATTTCAATTATATTGCCTAAATTCTAGGGCCTGGTCTTTTACTTCCAAATCTGCCATCTTAAAATTCACTCAGCAGCAATCAGGTTTTGATAATTAACTTAATTTATTGATTTATAGTGCCAGCTACATCTGCCAGTGGTCATGTAAATGTGTGTCTGCTATCCAAATTGCCCCTTTTCTTTTATAAAGATTCATGGGAAGCTAAATTGGTAATTATAATTATAATATAAGTAGTTAACATTTATATAGAGTTGACTATGTTTCAGGCACTTGTGCTAAACATTTGAATACTTATTATTTCATTTTATTCTCACAACAATCCTGAGAGGTAGGTGCTATTATTAGCCCCATTTGACAGATGAGAAAACTGAGGCTAAAATTGAGGGTAAGTGACTTGCCTAAGGTCACATAGCTAGTAAGTGACTGAAGATGGATTTGATTCCAGTTCTTCTGGACTCTAGACCCTGCATTTTACCCACTGCACCTCCCAGCTGGCCATAATCAGAAGGTTCTTTCTTGAACATAGGGTCAAAGAGTTTTGAGTTCATGAATTTTTAAATTATTCAGACCTCTGTCTTCCCCCTATTCCTCTTGCTGAACATTTTGCTCTGTATGATGTCTTTACCAGGGGCAAAGAGATTATTTGAAATAGGATCAAAGAAATTAAATGATTGTGAGGGATATTTAATAGCTAATGTTTACACTTTAAGATTTACAAAGCCCTTTACAAATGTTATCCCATTTGATCCTTACAACAACCCTATAAGATAGGTGACATTATTATCTCCATTTATTATCTCATTCTCAAATGGAAAAAAAAAAACAGGCTGAGAGAAACAGGTAACACAGGAAGTAAGTAAAAGAGGCAGGCTTTGAACTCAACTCTCAAGTCCAGGATACTATTGGATGACCCACCAGGTGCATTTGGATAGTTCATTTAGACCATGACAGAACAGGAGAGGCAGGATGGCACTCTTATTGAATGGAGAGCTGGCAAAGGTTCAGAAAGAGCTGGGGTTAAGCCCTGCCTCTGATATTTTATGTTCAGGAGGCTTCCTTGGCAAATTTACATGAGCTTCCAAGGATCTTATCAGGTCTCTAAGACTCTAGGTTCTCAAGGAGAGAGGGAAATGTCCTCCAGGAACTCCCTTTCTCATTGAAATCCCAGACCCCATATCTCTCCCTAAACTAGAGCATGATATTCCTGCACTGCTCCTTTCTGTTATACATGATCTCTTTCTCCCTTGGTCAGGACTGGTCGATTCTTGTGCTCTGGCTCCTTTTGTCCTTTTCTTTGTGTCCAGCCTTACAATGTTTTCTTTTGTCATTTCAACCTAGTCTCAGAGCACAGTCCCCCAACATGACAGATTCACTGGTTATGTGCTTGCCTGCTTTCTTCTTCATAAGGTGGTCAATGATTTCAATCTCAATTAAGTAGCTATTTCTTTTTTAAAAATAGATTTTATTTTTCCAAATACATTCAAAGAGTTTTCAACATTCACTTTTGCAAAACCTTGTGCTCCAGCTTTTTCCCTTCCTTCCTCTTCTCCTCTTCCCAAGACAACAAGCAATCTGACATAGGTTCATTTTATCCTCACAACGATCCTGAAAGGTAGGTGCTATTATTAGCCCTGTTTCACAGATGAGGAAACTGAGACAAAAATTGAGATTAAGTGACTTGCCTAAGGTGAATAGCTAGTAAGTAACTGAAGATGGATTTGAATTTAGTCCTTCTAAACATATTTTTGTATTCATCATGATGTGCAAGAAAAATCACATCAGAAGGGGAAAAACCACAAGAAAGAAAAAAGAAACAAGCAAATGTATAATAATAATAACAATAACAACGACAAAAGGTGCAAATGATATTCTTTGATCCACATTCAGTCTCCATAGTTCTCTCTCTGGATTTGAATGTCATTTTCCATCCCAAGTCTATTGGAATTGCCTTAAATCACCTCATTGTTGAAAAGATCCAAGTCCATCACCGTTGTTCATCGTATAATCTTGTAGTTACAGTGTATAGTGTTTTCTTGGTTCTGCTCACCTTAGGAAGCTGTTTCTAAAATATATTGTAGAATGAGTTATTCTATTTTACTTTTTAAGTTGGTTTATTTTTATCAGCAGATGATGTATGAATCCTTCTTAATTTCAGCTACAGAAAGCTTTATCCTTTTTCCCATGCTCTGTTCTATTTCTTTGGGTCACAGATACCTTTATGATACCATGACTCTAAGGCAGTTAGTGATTATCAGCATGGTAATACTGCATCTTACATTTAGTAGGTGTTAAATTAATCAATATTTGTGCAGCCTGAATTGTGCAGCAGTGGAAAGATTTAGATTTGGAGTGGAAGAACCCTCCAATTCAAGTCTTATCGAGGTGGCAAGGGGCAAAGGGCTTAAATCTTTAAACTCCTGTTTCTTCACCTATAAAATGAGAGGGGGGCTCTACATAAAAGCTTTATAATCTGTGGCTTGTGACTTCATTCACATAACTGAATGTGAGGGTCACAGAATTATGATTATCAGTAAATATTTGATTTGTATACCTATTTTATATATCTACATATAAAATTTCACTTAGAAATTTCTCCGGCAAAAGTGGTTAAAAGTGGAAAAAGTTTAAGAAGCCCTGTACTAGATGATCTCTAAAGTTTTTTTCCTGTCTCATTTTAATTCTTATGAATTAACACTTTTATACTAAGGTAGACCTGTGTTTGGTGAGCTGAAATACTTAGTATAAGTAAAGGTACCACTCCAGGCTCCTTTATCATTATATCATTGATTTGAAATGATTAGTATAAGTATAGCACCCCCTCTGGAGCCATTCACCAACTTCCACTTCTGCTGCTAGGTTTGGTCCCTAGAGCATGGCAATTGCTTCAGCCCTTAAGGATTGGGGGTTATTTTTAAAGTAATGAGCCCCCATCAAGTGTGCTCCCCACTGATGATCATATAACCCGCAGAAATAAATTATATTTTAAAAAAAGATACTAAGCAGGTCCAGCAAGAACAGATGTTACAAAAACACTCCCTTTCCCTATGTCGGTGACATATGCTCCCCCAAGTCTATACAGAGCAGAGACCAGAAAGTGGGCTCAAGCTCAGAGAGGAAAGCGCAAGTTGTAAGAGCTCTCTGCTCCTGGAAGTCCTTCCCCCCCCTCCACAGAGTCCATTGACATTCTCTCTGCTGGGCCCTGAGGACGGAGTTAGTGTTCTTGAGATCCCTGGAGCAACTTCTTTCAGCAAGATAGTTTGTCTTCCATGTGTCTCTGTACCCCCAGTGCAGACCCTGCCGTCAGCTACCACTATTCAGAGGCATTCCTACAAACTCTGCTTGGAAACTCAAAATCATTTGGCTTTTCATTATCTGGCCTAGAGGGGTTTGGAGGAGGAGGGTAGACTCCATAGCCTCTCTGCCCCCATTTCTTTTTCCTCCCTGCCCCTAATATGAGCAAAGAATCTGCCTCCTCAAGCACTCCTGAAACCTAACTCACTTCCGATTGGAATGCCTTCTTTGGAATACATCAGCCCAAATTGTCTCATTCTCCCAGGTAATCCAGATGGCTCAAAAGCCCTTTTCTCCTCCCACATTTGTTCTTTTCCCTACTCTATCTTGGACTGACTGATCAGTTCAGGAAAAGATACCTAGATCTGGTTGATAGCTCTGATAGCAATTGGCCAGAAGCCAATTCTGAGGGCCTCCCTTTCCCAGATGATATTTTTTATGAAGGTGAATTAGACTATCTATGTTTCATTCTTACCTGGCCCTTGGCCTTTGAAGGGGCATTGCCTCAGATGAAGAGAGATCCGCAAAAGATCTTAATCTAGCAGAGCCAAGTCTGCATCCTGAGCCACTGGACTTGATTTTCTGGACTCTAATGAGGCCAGAGGAGATGAGGCTGATGACTTTGCTCAGCTCTGCCTCCCTTAGGCCCCATTCGCTCGAAAGTCAAACCATAGCCCTCATGATACCATCGGTCCTATTCAAGAACAAAGGACAAACACTAACTTTAATTGACTCACTGATTCATCAGAGGTGTCTAAGACCCTGGGGCATCTGTGAGCAGAGCTTTGCTCCGAGTCAGGAAGACCTGAATTCAAATTCTGACTCAGTTGCATGCTAGCTGTGTGACCCTGAGCAAATCAGGTGTCCTGTGGCTGCCTTAGGATCATCAACTATAAAGTGGGATTAATAACAACTACTATTAGCTGTGTGACTCACAAAAAGAGGTTTATGACTGTTTTGTTAGATTAACCAGCCTAAATCTAATTGTCACCTTTTCAATTCTTTTGCCGATCAGTTAGCACTACTGCATCCAGTTAGCACAAGAAAAATCTTTTTTTTTTTGATTTTGTCTTGTTTTTTCCAAGCACCCTCACACTTTCTCTTTTGAATGGGAAGGAAGTCACCCAGGGTTTCCCTATATTTAGCTAGGAAAGGGAATTCTTCCCTCATCCATCCTCAGCTACTAGGATACAGAACACCCATGTAAATTGTTTTGAAGTCATAAGAAAACTTAAAGAGCTCAGCTGTTGCACCTTTTCCCTGACCATGGACAATGTTCCTTTATCTTTCTGGGCAACAGTTTCCTTGTCTAAAAAATAAGAGGGATTGAGTATTTGGCCTGGGAGATCCCTTTCAGCTTTAAATCCATGACTCTACAACCTCCTGCTGCTACATTTATTCCCTGGCAGAAGTGAAGTAGTAATTATGTGTTGCAGTGTAGAGATTTGAGTTTTGTATTGTGGAAACCTTGTCACCCAAGTAGCATCCAAGCAAGTACATTTTGTGCTACCAACTTCTGAATTTTTCTTTCTTGGTCAATTTCTAGCTTCCATTTCTTCTGATATCCTGGACTCAAATGATTTTCCATGACCGTTTTCTAATCTGGATTTAATTCCATGGATTTTTAAAATTATATTGATGGTTTTATGATATTGAAGGATTACATATTTCTCATAATATTTAGGTTACGGTTACAGGTTAAGGGGAAGGTCCTCTCTCTTAAATTAAAAGCCTGAGATTGTTCGGGGGCAGAGGCTTCCTCCCTCCTCTCTCCTATCTGTTTGATCATCCTATGTCTGGTTTTTCTGTCTTGTCATTAGAGCACCAATGATAATCGCCACCATATGACAATGTTAGGATCGTGAAGGTGTTAAACTTTCTGCCTGATTAACTAGTTAATTCTATTTTAATCTGAGATTATCCTTCTCAGTTTACTAATATTCAATATCCACAGTAAGAGTATTCTTAGGGATTACTATAAGGATCTGATTTTTTCAAGTTTAATATCTGACAAATTAGCAAATGTAATGAGATTTGAGGCGAAGGAGAGGGACTGTTATTTCCTCTGGGAAATTCCAAAACACTTTTTCTATCCTCAGCTACCCATCTTTTGAAAAAATATTTTCTTTCTTAGCATTATGAATTTGATAAGTATCAACAAATATTCTTGTACAAAGAATAGCAGAAAAGGATTATATATGCTATCTTGAATCTGTAGGTTGTAGTTAACAGCTATCAAGCAGGACTTCTTAAAAATCTGTATTAAAGTTAATCCAATTGGCCACCTTTTAAGCATCAATTTCATCCCAATGATGCTATAAAGGCATAACAATCTCTAAAAAAAAAATCAGACCAGAACCAAAAGGTACAGAGGGCACTCCTGGTGGATGTAAACAAGCTGCCACATATTACCAGGGTGTTATAAAAATAAAATGCATGTGGGGCTGTAGATGGAGTGCTACACTGGAGATGGGGTGGGAGTAAGCAGTAGTGGGGAGAGATCAGACTTAGGCTCTGCTATCTTATACCTGTGTGTCCCTGAAAAATTAACCAATCTGGGCTTCCCTTTTCTCATTTATAAAATAAGAGGACTAGACTAGACTTCTTGAGCTCCTTTCAATCAGGTTGCATCTATGATCTCATTATAGTAATTATTAGCATATATAACTGTTTTAGGTTTGCAAAACACATTATATACATTGGATCTCATTTGAACTACCCAATAGTTCTCTAAGGGAAGTACTACTTGTATTATTATTATCCCTTTTTACAAAGGAAACTGAGGCAGAGAGAAGGACCCAGGTGGGTTGTTCACACGACTGCTATGGGTTAGAGCTGTATTTTTTTTTTATTTAATAGCCTTTTATTTACAGGATATATACATGGGTAACTTTACAGCATTAACAATTGCCAAACCACTTGTTCCAATTTTTCACCTCTTACCCCCCCCCCTCCTAAATGGCAGGATGACCAGTAGATGTTAAATATATTAAAATATAACTTAGATACACAATAAGTATACATGACCAAAACATTATTTGCTGTACAAAAAGAATCAGACTCTGAATTATTGTACAATTAGCTTGTGAAGGAAATCAAAGATGCAGGTGTGCATAAATATAGGGATTGGGAATTCAATGTAATGGTTTTTAGTCATCTCCCAGAGTTCTTTTTCTGGGTATAGCTAGTTCAGTTCATTACTGCTCCATTAGAAATGATTTGGTTGATCTCGTTGCTGAGGATGGCCTGATCCATCAGAACTGGTCATCATCTAGTATTGTTGTTGAAGTATAATGATTTCCTGGTCCTGCTCATTTCACTCAGCATCAGTTCGTGTAAGTCTCTCAGGCCTTTCTGAAATCATCCTGTTGGTCATTTCTTACAGAACAGTAATATTCCATAGTTTTCATATACCACAATTTATTCAGCATTCCAACTGATGGACATCCATTCAGTTTCCAGTTTACCATACAAAAAGGGCTGCCACAAACATTCGTACATACAGGTCCTTTCCCTTCTTTATAATCTCTTTGGGATATAATCCCAGTAGTAACACTTTGGATCAAAGGGTATGCACAGTTTGATAACTTTTTGAGCACTAGTTCAAACTCTCTCAAAATGGTTGGATTCGTTCACAACTCCACCAACAATGCATCAATGTCCCAGTTTTCCCATATCCTCAACAATCATCATTATTTTTCCTGTCATCTTAGCCAATCTGACAGGTGTGTATGTAGGTATCTTAGAGTTGTCTTAATTTGCATTTCTCTGATTAATAATGACTTGGAGCATCTTTTCATATGACTAGAAATAGTTTCAATTTCTTCATCTGAGAATTGTCTGTTCATATCCTTTGACCATTTTCAATTAGAGAATGGCTTGATTTTTTATAAATTAGAGTTAATTCTCTATATATTTGGAAATGAGGCCTTTATCAGAACCTTTGACTGTAAAAATATTTTCCCAGTTTATTGCTTCCCTTCTAATCTTGTCTGCATTAGTTTGTTTGTACAAAAACTTTTCAGTTTGGTATAATTGAAATTTTCCATTTTGTGATCATTACTGATCTCTAGTTCTGCTTTGGTCATAAAAACCTTCCCTTCCACAGGTCTGAGAGGTAAACTATCCTATGTTCTCTAATTTATTAATAATTCATTCTTTATGCCTAGGTCATGAACCATTTTGACCTTATCTTGGTGTCTGGCGTTAGTATGGATCAATGCCTAGTTTCTGCCATATTAGTTTCCAATTTTCTACAATTTTTATCAAACAGTAAGTTCTTATCCCAAAGCTGGGATCTTTGGGTTTGTCAAAGACTAGGTTGCTATATTTGTTGACTGTTTTATCCTTGAACCTAATCTATTCCACTGATCAACTAATCTATTCCTTAGCCAATACCAAATAGTTTTGGTAACTGCTGCTCTATAATATAGTTTTAGATCTGGTACAGCTAAGCACCATCATTTGATTTTTTTCATTAATTCCTTGAAATTCTTGACCTTTTGTTTTTCCATATGAACTTTGTTGTTATTTTTTCTAGGTCATTAAAATAGTTTTTGGGAGTCTGATTGGTATAGCGCTAAATAAATAGATTAGTTTAGTAATATTGTCATCTTTATTATATTTACTGCCCTATCAAGAGCATTTAATATTTTCCAATTGGTTAGATCAGACTTAATTTGTGTGAAAGTGGTCTGTAATTTTGCTCATAAAGTTTCTGATTTTCTCTTGGCAGATAGATTCTAAATATTTTATATTATCAGTAGTTACTTTAAATGGAATTCTCTTTGTAACTCTGACTGTTGGATTTTGTTAGTGATATATAAGAATGCTGAAGACTTATGTGGGTTTATTTTATAACCAGCAACTTTGCTAAAGTTGTGGATTATTTCTAATAACTTTTAGCAGGAATCTCTGGGTTCTCTAAGTATACCATCATGTCATCGGCAAAGAGTGATAATTTGGCTTCTCATTGCCTATTCTTATTCCTTTAATCTCTTCTCAGCTCTTATTCTATAGCTAGTGTTTCTAATACAATATTAAATAGTAACGGTGATAGTGGGCAACCTTGTTTCACTCAGATCTTATTGGGAATGGTTGAGTTTGTCTCCATTACATATGATGTTACTGATGGTTTAAATAGATGCTGCTGATTATTTTAAGGAAAAGTCCATTTATTCTTATACTCTCAAGTGTTTTTAATAGGAATGGATGTTGGATTTTATCAAATGCTTTTTTCTGCATCTATTGAGATGATCATATGTTTTTTGTTAATTTGGTTATTATGGCCAATTATATTGATAGTTTTCCTAATATTGAACCAGCCCTGCATTCCTGGTATAAATCCTACTTGATCATAGTGTATTATCTTGGAGATGATTTTCTGTAGTCTTTTGCTAATATCTTATTTAAGATTTTAGCATCAATATTCATTAGGAGATTGGTCTATAATTTTCTTTCTCTGTTTTCAGCCTACCTGGTTTAGGTATCAGTACCATGTCTGTGTCATAGAAGGAATTTGGTAGGACTCTTCATTCCTATTTTATCAAATAATTTATATAGCATTGGGGCCAATTGTTCTTTAAATGTTTGGTAAAATTCACATGTAAATCCATCTGGTCCTGGGGATTTTTCTTAGGGAGTTGTTTAATTGCCTGTTCTATTCTTTTCTGAAATGGGACTATTCAAGCAATTTACTTCTTCCTCTTTAGTCTGGAAGTCTGTATTTTGGAGGTAGTCATCCATTTCACTTAGGTTATCAAATTTATTAGCATAAAGTTGAGCAAAATAACTCCTTATTATTTCTAATTTCCTCTTCATTGGTGAAAGTTCTCCCTTTCATTTTAAGACTACTAATTTCATTTTCCTCCCTCCTTTTTCTAATCAGATTTACCAAAGGCTTATCTATTTTATTGGCTTTTCATAGAACCAACTCTTAGTTTTATTAATTAGTTCAATAGTTTTTCTTTCAATATTTTTAATTTCTCCTTTTAATTTTAGAATTTCCAATTTAGTATTTGATTGGGGTTTTAATTTGGTCTTTTTAGTTTTTAGTTGCAAGCCCAATTCATTAATCTTTTCTTTCTCTGTTTCTTCAAGTAAGCCTCTAAGGATATAAAATTCCCTCTTATTACCGCTTTGGCTGCATCCACAAATTTTGTATGATGTCTCATCATTGTCATTATCTTGAGTGAAATTATTAATTGTATCTATAATTTGCTGCTTCACCCAATCATTCTTTAAGATGAGATTGTTTAGTTTCCAATTACTTTTTGGTCTATTTCCCCCTAACTTTTTGTTGAATGTAGTTTTTATTGCATCATGATCTGAAAAGAAAGCATTTACTATTTCTGCTTTCTTGCATTTAATTTTGAGATCTTTATGTCCTAATATATGGTCAATTTTTGAATAGGTTCCATGAACTGCTGAGAAGAAAGTATATTCCCTTCTATCTCCATTCAATTTTCTCCAAAGATCCAACATACCTAATTTTTCTAATATTATATTTACTTCTTTAAATTCTTTCTTATTTGTTTTGTGATTTGATTTGTCTAATTCTGAGAGTGCAAGGTTGAGATCTCCTACTATTACAGTTTTGTTGTCTATTTCTTCTTGCAACTCTCTTAACTTCTCCTTTAGGAAGTTGAGTGCCATACCACTTGGTGCATATATGTTTAATATTGATATTGCTTCGTTGTTTATGCTACCCTTTAGCAGGATGTAGTTTCCTTCCTTATCTCTTTTAATTAGATCAATTTTACTTTTGCTGATCTGAGATAAGGATGGCTACCCCTGCTTTTTTGACTTCACCTGAAGCATAATAGATTTTGCTCCAGCCTTTTACTTTTACTCTATACGCATCCCCCCGCTTTAAATGTGTTTCTTGTAAACAACATATTGTAGGGTTCTGACTTTTGATCCAGTCTGCTATCTGCCTCCTCTTTATGGGGGAGTTCATCCCATTTACATTTACGGTTAGAATTACTAAATCTGTATTTCCTGCCATCCTAATAACCCCAGATTGTGCTTTACTTATTCTTGCCTCCCCCAACCCTCTTCCTTTTAAACTTATGCCTCTTGTATCACGATACTTATCCTCTTATAATCCTCCTCCCCTTTGGAGTCTTTCCCCTTCCTTCCCTTATTACTCTTTTTCTTTTCCTTTTCCTCTCCCCTTTTCAATGAGGAGAGAGAATTTTCTCTAAAACAAATGTCAATTATTTTTCTTTGAGCCAACCGATGAGGTAAGATTCACACAATGTTCTCCCTCTCTAAATTCCCTCAGATATGATAAGTTTCCTTAGCCTCTTTGTGGGATGTGGTTTCCTCTTTTATCCCTCCTTCCACCTTATTCTGCCATCATCCCTTTTCCATTCTACTTCCCTTTTTATGTTATATCAGTACAATCAAATTATACATGTATTCTTTTTGTATATCCACAACAGAAATACAATTCTCAAGAGTTATTTTTACCTTTCTGCATCTCTTGAGTTCTATTCTTGGAGATCAAATTTTTTGTTTAGTTCTGGTTTTTTCTTCAGAAACAAATGGAATTCATTTGTTTCATTAAATGTCCATCTTCTTCCCTGGAAGAAAATGTAGAGCTGTATTTTGAACACAGCTCTTCCAGTTTCCAGGTTCAGCAGTCTATCTGCTAAGCCCAGGGTCCCCCTCAATCCTGTGATTCTATAAGAAATTTATGATCAGAGAATGAAATAGAGGTTGTCGTGTATTGAGAAAGGGGGCTAATGAAATGGACAGTCTGAGGGAGGCACTGCTACCCGTCTGAGGTGCAGAGAGGAAGAGAGCAAGAGTAGCAATTCACATGCAGTCGAGCATTTATCGAGTGCCTACTAGTTGCAACAACAAATCAGTTCCTGCATTCAAATGGTTTATATTCTATGTAAAAAGTGAAAATAAAGTGACATCTGTGAGACATGAAATAGGAAATGGAGATCTAACAGCTGAGGAGGATGCATCTGAGCAGTGCTTTGAAGGAAAAAAAGAATTCTGAGAGTTAGATATAATGAGAGACAGCATTCCAAGCACAAACCTGGGCAAAGAACTAGAGAACAACAGGTTAGGCCAGTTGGCTAAACAAAGAGTGAGTGAGGGGAGCCAATATGACATCATCCATGCAGGATTTATGGGAAAAAAAGGAAAAAATGTGTAGTACAAGAAAGTTATGTTTCCCTCCGGAGTCCCCACGTTAGTGAGATGATGGAATTGCCGGAGCATCTAAGTCAATATATTTCACTGTCTTACATTTGGGTTGGGGGGGGGGAGGGAGAGATAACCATAATATTGTGATGAAAAACCGGGAAAATAATGACAAGAAGTCACTGAAGAACAGAGCTAGAAAAGGAATTTGAGGACATCTAGTCAGCTAAGCCAGCCAGCATTTATTAAATGCTTCCTGTAGGCCAGTCCTGGCAGGCCCCCCAAATCCCTTACTATCCATCCCGGGATTGCTTTGCCTGGGGAAGCATCACTTAGAGAAAGTGGGGAAAAATAAG
The DNA here is from genome assembly GCF_902635505.1 of Sarcophilus harrisii. Lineage (NCBI taxonomy): Eukaryota > Metazoa > Chordata > Mammalia > Dasyuromorphia > Dasyuridae > Sarcophilus > Sarcophilus harrisii. The sequence continues at coordinate 230,912,549 of NC_045430.1, forward strand.
GCACAGATCGCTAAGAGCTGTGGAAGCATGCAGGCTCTTCCTAGTCCCTGGGATGACTTTGACTCCTTGCTTGTTACTCTCCTGACTGGTAAGCGTTCACCATATCTAGCCAGCCCTGCCCCACCAGTGTTCCAGCCGTCTCTGGCGATGATCTGTGCATTTGTCCATATACCTGGAGCTCAAGAAATCAAAGCAACATTGACTACCCTTGTGACTTCTCAAATCAAAACACTTCATCCTGGATTGTATGTCCCATGTGGGTTATTTCCCCCATCACGTTGTAAGCTTCTTGAGGGCAGGGACTGTATTTGTAATTGCAAGGCTTAGTGAGTAGTTCTCTCTGTCTCTGTCTCTCTGTTTCTGTCCCTCTCTTTCTCTCTGTATGTCCATCTCTCTTTTAGTGTTTCTCTCTCTCTTCCTCCCTAACCCCTCTCTTTCTCACTTTTTCTTTCTCTCCTGTCTTTCCTTTTCTCTTTTTTTCCTTTTTCTCTCCTTCATTTCTTTTCATTGCATTGTATACATGTGTACTTAATAAATGTTGTTTTGTCCTGTATTTATAAATTTGTTAACTCTTCTTTCCATATTGCTCCTCCTAATTCACTGCTTTTCTCCTCCTAAGCCTCTGAGTTATTTACCTGAATCTGAGGATAATACAACAATCTTGAGTTGAAAATATGGATACTTTACCTGTTCACATGTATAATGTGGTCTGGAAAACTATGGTACTATCCAATATACCTGAGACTTCAGAATATTTAAATGAAAAATTATCTATTTAAAATGAAAACCTTAAACTTCTACAGTAAATGCTGTTACTTTGAAATACAGTGTCTTTTTTTGCTGTACAAAAAGAATCAGACTCTGAAATATTGTACAATTAGCTTGTGAAGGAAATCAAAAATGCAGGTGTGCATAAATATAGGGATTGGGAATTCAATGTAATGGTTTTTAGTCATCTCCCAGAGTTCTTTTTCTGGGCATAGCTGGTTCAGTTCATTACTGCTCCATTGGAAATGATTTGGTTGATCTCGTTGCTGAGGATCGCCTGGTCCATCAGAACTGGTCATCATATAGTATTGTTGTTGAAGTATATAATGATCTCCTGGTCCTGCTCATTTCACTCAGCATCAGTTCGTGTAAGTCTCTCCAGGCCTTTCTGAAATCATACTGTTGGTCATTTCTTACAGAAAAGTAATATTCCATAATATTCATATACCACAATTTATTCAGCCATTCTCCAACTGATGGACATCCATTCAGTTTCCAGTTTTTAGCCACTACAAAAAGGGATGCCACAAACATTCGGGCACATACAGGTCCCTTTCCCTTCTTTATAATCTCTTTGGGGTATAATCCCAGTAGTAACACTGCTGGATCAAAGGGTATGCACAGTTTGATAACTTTTTGAGCATAGTTCCAAACTACTCTCCAAAATGGTTGGATTCATTCACAACTCCACCAACAATGCATCAATGTCCCAGTTTTCCCGCATCCCTTCCAACAATTTGGTCATGTATACTTATTGTGTATCTAATTTATAGTTTAATATATTTAACATCTACTGGTCATCCTGACATCTAGGGGAGGGGGTGGGGGGGTAAGAGGTGAAAAATTGGAACAAGAGGTTTGGCAATTGCTAATGCTGTAAAGTTACCCATGCATATATCCTGTAAATAAAAGGCTATTAAATAAAAAAAAAAAAAAGAAAGACAGTGTCTTTATTGAGCTTTCATTTTCTGAAAGTTATAGCAAATTTGTTATTTTTTTTAGCACTTAATATATGTGTGCAACAAATCATTATGAGTACTTGAGCAGTTGATGCAAGGAAATGGGATTTTTTTTTTCTTCCCAAACCCATCGACCTCATATCAACATTGCAAACCTACAGAGAAATAATTAAACTGTTGAAGTTTGCAGGTGTCTTTTTATAGCCTCCAATACTGCCAACTTCTCCGTAAAGAAAATAAGACAAGAAATTCTTTGGTATAATGAGTAGGAAGCTGGAAAAAAACATACAATCAAAAAGACAAATTATACTATGAATATCATTCTATAAATGTTTTATTGTATGATTTCTTAAATGTGTTCCAGTATAGAAAGTACTATGCTCAACACTGCTGATTTGGGAAAACTTGTACTTGAAGGTATTAAGTCATTTAGAATAAAGAGCAAGGATAGCTCGTTGATGCAGTAGGTAGAGTACCAGCCCTTAAGTCATAAGGACCTGAGTTCAAATCTTGCCTCAGATACTTAATACTTTCTAGCTGTGTGACTCTGGATAAGTCTTTTAACCCCAATTGCCTCAGGGAAAAAAAAAAGAAAGGAAAAAGAAAAGAAAAAAGAGCACAGAGGTAAAGGACCACATTTTCACTTAATTTTGTCTGATATGTCTGATTCTCAATTTTTTTTTAACAGCAATTCTTTGCAGTAGATGAAGATCTTTCAAAAATGCCTACAGTGAGTATGCACGTTTTCAAACAGAGGATTTTGGAGAAAAATGATTTAATAAGAGAATTACAAGAACAATTAGTGGCCTGCAAAGAAAATGAATGGCGCAGATGGGTAAGTTCCAAGGGAAAGGATGGACTAAAGTGAAAATATCTTGAGCAAATATCCAAAAGGTTCAATTTCAGAGAGAGGAATGTGGTCAGAATTAATACTCTTTTTGAGAGAGCGAGCGCCTTAGTATGTAAAAGGAATACAGTTAGCACTTTTTTTTTCTTCTAAGCTTGGATATACTTTGTAAAAGATTCAATTTAGAAATAACAGTAGCAATTTCATAACGGTCTTAAGAACAGTAGAAATTTTAAGGTTTGCAAATAGCTTCCTTATGGTCTTTTTTTTGAGATTCTCAGCAATCTTGGGAGGCAGGAACTAAAGGAATTATTGCTCCATTTTACAGTTGCAAAAACTGAACAATTTTCTATTTATAATGAAAACTAAATGCCCTAATTTTTCCCCCCATTGGCGAAAACTATCAAAGTAATAAAAATGAAGGTAAAACACAATTTTTTTGTGGTAGTAGGGGAACCAATCCTATTGCATTGTTTTTCATTTTAATCTTAACCTAAACCAAGAGTCTGAAACTCCCTATTTTATTTTTGAGATTCTGAAAGATGCAATGCATGTGAGCTCCTTGGAGCTCAAGTGTCTAGTGCCAGGTGTCCTCAAACTACTGCCCGCAGGCCAGATTCGGCAACTGAGGACGTTTATCCCCCTCACCCAGGGCTATGAATTTTCTTTATTTAAAGGCCCACAAAACAAAGTTTTTGTTTTTACTATAGTCTGGCCCTCCAACTGTTTGAGGGACAGTGAACTGGCCCCTATTTAAAAAGTTTGAGGACCCCTGGTTACAGACCATAGTAAGTCATTACGAAATGCTTTTTGACTGATTAGCTGATTTCCTGCCAAGAGCCTTAAGAATGATTCTAAATGTTGAAATTTATCTATGCATGTTTTGAAATAAAAAGCTTTAATTAAAAAAAAATTCTAAAGCAAGAATTGTGTGTTTTAAATTTACTTGCTTAATATTTTCCCCCAGTTTCTTCAAAAAAGTGTTTTACATTTGTTTTTAAGATTTTTGACTTCTAGGTCTTCTCCCTTATCCCCACACATAATTAAGAAACTACATGCAAAGTTATGCAAAATATTCTCATAAAAGTGAAGTTGTGAAAGAAAACATAAATCTTTCACCCTAATGAAAATAAAAACCCTCAAGAAAAATTAAGTCAAAAGAGAGAGAGAGAGAAAGAGACAGAGAGACAGAGAGACAGACAGACAGAGAGAGACAGAGACAGAGACAGAGACAGAGAGACAGAGAGAGAGAGAGAGAGATCATTTGGAATTGCCTTACTGCTCAAACCATGGGTTGATATCCAAGGAAAGAGAAAAGGAAATGGCCAGGAGATTTGACATCAATTTTTCTGTTTGGGAAAAGAAAGAAACTTAAAAGTCCAGACACCCTGAGAGAGTCATCCCCAACTTCTGCTAACAAAGAAGGCTTGAGGTTAAGAACATGCATAAAGTCTCTCCTGGATTTCCTAGGGAGTCCCAAGTGCTAGTTCAGATTTGTCTTATAACCTGGCCCTTTTATACCAATGCAAAGCCAGTTATACTCAAGAGGCTGAGGATCGTTTTATTACTAGGACAAGGGCTGAGCCCCTGACTTTCATATTTTAGAAGTTTTGTGGGCTGTGAGTTGGGTTTTCCATCTGAGGCCTGAGACTCAGAGGCTCCATGTAATCCCAAAGGCCCATACCTGTGCCTGATGGCAAATGAAACAAAAATGAAAGCATCCTGGTTCCTAACCCCAAAGAACTCATAATCAAATAAATGTATGTAAGCTACATACACAAATAAGGAGAAAGCAAAGTAAAACGTGGTAGGTAGTAGGAAGGCAAAAGAGATGATTTTTAAAAGGTGTGAGTTGGCAAGAACCCCATTCCCCCTTCCCTTTCTCATCCTCTTCTTGTGTTTCTACCTTAAGGCCAAGTACTATTTTATTTTTCTTTGTCCTCTGCCTCACCCTCACCAACAGGCTCCAGGTCCCTAGTTTCTGGCATAAGTGCTTTATATATAGTCAATTCTCCACATTTATTTATTTTTCCCAATAATATTTTCCCCAAATTCATGTAAAAGTCATTTTAAACATTCATTTTTGTAAGATTCTGTGTTCCAAATATTTTCTCCCTCCCTCGCTTAGCTCCCTTTCCCCCAGAACAGCAGCAAGCAATCTGATATGTTATACATTGACCTGTATTTATTGAACTTCATTACAAAAATCAAATCAATCGACTAGCCTTTATTAAACACACACCATGTGCTAGATACTAGACAAAACTGAAAAATGGCCCCAGGTCTTGAAGGTGCTTATATTCCACTGTAATAGAAAGGTCTCTCATCACTAGTTCACTTTTCCTAACCATGTTTTAGATTTTCTCTATTATACTGAGATCATCAGGAATTCAGTGGCAAACTACTTTGGGTGTATGTTATAGAGAAAAGCCTCCTGCTTGGGAATGACTGTATTTGATGCCCTTCCAAGATTGAGATGGTAGCAGGTCAGGGATATAGGGGATTTCTCTCATTTCATTTCATGATGATGTGATATATAGTAGAAAAGAAATAGGAACTTCCCTCCAGCCCCTATATCCTTTTTTTTTTTTTAAATACATGTGTACAACAGAAAGCAATAAGGCAAAAAACTTTATATCCTTTGGGAACAATCTAAGAAAGTCCAGGCCCTTGTAGTGAAGTACATTTTAGTAAATTGTGGTCTTCCTTTAAATGAGGGCTTCGCCTTATACAATTGCCTCCCCTAGTGGTAAAAAAAAAATGTGAGGTGCTTTGTGTCTGAAAAAAATAGAATGGGGGAGAATTGCTTCATAGAAGTCACTGTAAAACCAAGAATAGCCTATGATCTTTTACTGACATTGGTAATAAAAGCACACTAAAAAAAAAAAACCCAACACAATTTCAATCAAATTCATTATTTTTCCCATATACTTTTTTGGGGGGATTTATTTTTAGGAAAAATATTTCAACAGCTGTTTGGGGAAATTAGAATAGAATAATTCTTTTAAAAGGCATATTAGGATGAAACAAGTGGAACAAATAAAATAAAAACAAGAGGAAAATTACTTCCCTCATTAATTAGTACATGTTCCATGTCTTTGTGTTGCTTTGGAAAGATCCTTGTGGTTTTTTGTTGTTTCATTGGGAAGAGAGGAAGAAATGCAGTGATGTGAATGGGGAGGGGGCAGGTAGGTGGCAAAGTGGATAGAACAACCTCAGAAAGACCTGAGTTCGAATTAAATCTTAGACATTTACTAGCTGTATGTGCCTGGGTAAGCCACTTAACCCCGATTGCCTCAAAAATAAATAAATAAATGATGGGAGGCAGGGAGCACATGGGTCCAGGGAGTTGTCAGTAGTCAAGAATCTATTGTTCCTGTGCAGGAAGCATTTATATGCTCTTTTCTTCCCTGTTATGATGGCTTGGAGTTAGAGGGCTTTAAATCCTTGTTTTGCTATTTACTACCTGTGTTATTTGAACAGATAACCTCTGTGGCCCTCAGTTTCCCCAAATGGAAAATGAAGGGGTTAGATTTAAGTGCCCCCTGAGACGATGTGGACATGGATAGAAAAGAGAAAAGTTGTACAATGGAATAAACTTTCCTCTTGGGACCTCTTACTGCCCAGCCCTGGTCTTCTCCCTCCTCCCAAAGGCTGTCTGGCTCCTTCCCCCTAGGGAATCACCTGCTTTTCGCGAGGCTGTCAGGAGATGGGGGGCCGGCCTCGGGCGCCCCCTCCCCATCTACAGCACTCTGAGAAGCCCGAATGCTGGGCCTGGTAGTGGAAGGGATGAGACAGATTGGCTCTTCCACACTCCGAGGAGGCTGCGGGAAGATGCTCCTGCACCGGCCCGCGCGGCACACTGGGCTTTCTAAAATTATTTCTGCCTCCGGGGATGATCTGGGGCCTCCGGGGCTGGGATCAGGGAACGCAGCCTGCGTGATGAGGGTTCATCTGAGAAATGGCCTATGGGCCAACGAGGCCGCACGTTCCAGTCATGGTTGTGGGGTCACAGACATTACCAAAGTTGTGGCAAGTGCCCCAGAGACTCAGCTTCCTGGGCTAAAAAGCAAGCCTTCATTTCAGTCATGTAAACGCATATTTTTAATCCAGATTGGTCATAGATCTGCACAGAAACACTGGCGGCGCAAGGGGGCTTTGACCGACTGCCCGCATTTCGTTAGCTGCCGTTTATGATTGCCTTCCTCCTGACTTCGCTTTGCTTGCACTACTTAATTTAAAAGTCTCTTGGTTTAAGCAAGCCAAAAACCACTGCTGTGGGCAGATGGTAGAAAAAACACTCCCACAAAACCTGTCATTCAAAGTGTAACAGATGACTGTAGCTGCAGAGAACTATTCCTTTGTTCATTTTGCTAATGAGTGTCCTCATTGCTGCAGGACACTGAATAGTTAATTACTTGCAGTTCCTCTTCCGAACAGGTGGTGGAGCCAGAGCTAAAGATTATCTGAGCAAAGCATGAGTTAGAAATTCATGAATGAGGGAATTAACCAGTTCTATTTTCCCAAATTATAAAGACAAAAAAAAAAATAATAATGAGGTGAGGGTAGTATTTAGGTCTTAAATAATCAAGTTACATTTTACACATCACTTCCCCTGATTAATTCAAATTAGATTGTTTAGTTTATGATAATAGACTCTCAAGTAATCATCAGCTGTTGATGTTTAAATTCTGCCACTGGTAAGGAACTAATTCTTAAGCCTATTAAGGTCTGGACTGGTTACTCTAAAAGCCCTTTGAGTCTTTAATATCTTCCGAGATGATTTAGAGTTAAATCATGTCAGAAAAGAAATGAATGACTCCAAATATGAGAGGTCTTTCTTTATTAAGAAAACAACTTTGTTGATATCTATGAGATTTAGGCAGACTTTTTCTCGTTAACAATAATTATTTCAACCTTATTCATTAAAAGGGACCCAAAATTTCTTTTAAAAAATTTCTCATCAAACAAAAATAGAAGTATCATCAAAGATAATAGCCAAACTAATCTATTAATTCAGTTGCCCCTTTAAAACTCTAAAATAAAATTTAAACATGCATATTTGGGAGTGAATCATAATTTTATATAATGCCTGTTAGCTACTTTTTTTCCCCTTGAAATGACAGGGAATCCTGCAGGTAAACAGGTCATTTACCTTCATACAGCTTTTAAATTAATCAAAGCATCAGAATTCTATTAAATAGAACACTATTGGGGGTTTAGAGTGAGTTTCATTACCTTTCTTAGGAGTCATTCAGCATTTTTAATTATAAGATTTTTCATTTTTCAGTTTGATTGACGAGGGCTTTCAAAGCTCTGGTTTATTTGTAGTATTCTAGCTAGGCATCTTTTAAGAATCATTCTTATTCTTCAACTTAGTCACCTGTTTTGTTGTTGTTTTTTGGGTTTGGGGGCTTTTTTTAATAGCTAGGCACTTTTCTTTTGGAGTGATACATAGAAATGTCATGTTCCCCCCTCTGAATTATTTAATATCTTTATAGACACAAGACTTAGATTTATTATAGCTTGATATAAACTTTGACTCTAGCTTCTAAAAATCTGTTACATCTTCATTTTAAAGAAGAATGTGGCAGTCACATGAAGGGCGCCATCAGAGAGGATATTCAGATGTTTTCAATAGCTTTGAAACAGACAAGAAAAAAAAAGACTTAGCTGCCCAATAAGCTTCAGTTGCGTAAGAAAAAGCCTCTCCCATAATGGACATGGCAAGATTTAAACAAAAGACACACATAATAAAAATGTAAATGAGTTTGCTTTACTAAAACTATAACTTTAAAGTCTTTTGTTGCACGTTATCCTGAAACCTTCTTACAAGGTAATCACTGTTTGCATAGAGATTTAAACCAAAGTCTTCAATAGCATTAACCGCCTGCACAGTCCAAGTGTGACAGGCATGCAAAGCCACGTTAATGTTCAGAATATGAATTGCCTCTGGGTGGCTCCTGCACCAAGGAGAAAACCCAGTGTGTGGCTATCGGCGTCCCTGATGGACTCCATGCGGCTCCCAGCCTGGAAACGTCACCAGTTTGACATGTGATGTGCTCTTTCTGACACTGGCAGCAGTGACACTGAGCGATCGCACAAAGGCAACAAGCCCCCCTCCTTAGCCATGCACTTTGCAACCCCCTGGTGCTGCCCATCCACAGTCTCCCCAGCTTGCCTAGTTACGGACAGCACACAGAGGGAAGTGTGGGTGGAGAGGCCCCAGCTGCCTCCCCGGACACAGCCTCCATAAGAAATTGACCTGAATGATGAGGGCGCACAAACAGTATGATATGCATTATCCCTGTCAATAAAATGTCCCCATGTGTTATGGTCTTTGTACATAATGTACTGCGGCCTTTCTTCCAGCAAGCTCTTTCATTTTTCTCTATTCATAGGATAAATAAATGTGTAATAGAATTCAGAAAATGATATGATAGAGCTGCTGTATATTTGTGGCTCTTGCGTGTCACATATTTAAATCCTGGCTTAGAAATATGAAATTTCCGGTCTTTTAGGAATCTATACTGGACGAAAGCACCGAGAGAATGGCATATTTAGGAAAGGAGATAAACGACCTCAGAAAAGAAAATGAGAAACTGACAAAGATCATTTCGGGACTTGAAGAGGACGCTCAACTCTGTGAAAAGGCAAATACACTCTTAGGTAACATTTTGAAGCAGGCTGTGAATCAGTTGATGAGTACAAATCACTACAAGTCCCACTAAGATTTCAATTGCAGGCTACCATGTATGATGAATCTTGCAGATTTCTCCAGCCCTTTTGCTTGGTCTGTTTGGAATTTGGATCCTTACTATGGATGATCCATGATCTATTTCAGGGGGAAAGATTATTATTATTATTATTATTATTATTATTTTAAAGCATTCTTTTCTGAGAGCCAGGGCATTTGCTGCTCATTTCTGAATTCTACCGTTTTAAAACATGGTGATAATCATAATAGAGTTGTTTAAATCTTACCTCGACTAATGTTTAAGAAAATTAATCTAAAGTTTTCTACGCTTAGAGAAACTATAGACCATTTAAGATCTTTCAGCCAATTGTTATTCAAAAGTTATATTTTGTAAATATAATGCAAAGGTTACATTATGGACATGAAAAAGTTTAGATAATTGTGCATACATATTTGTATATGCCTTGTGCAGAAACCAAAAGTATTTTAGAAAACATGCTTCTCTGCTTCATTTTCTGGAGTTCATTTTAAAGCATAAATGGGAATTTATGTAACAAACGGTATCAACAACTTTTACAACTAAATTACTTAACATGGGTCCATTTATAAGTATATTTTAATTATGTGTGGATATGAATGTTAACTCCCCAGTTCTGGCATTAGACTGATTGTGAAAAGCTGAACTGTATGGAAGTAAAATCAGGCCATCTAACAGTTACCAAGTGAGCAGAGCTCAAATACGCCATCACCCAAAATGTCGGGATTGCACATTTTCACTTCTCATTTGCTCTAAGGCTTAGCAGGTGTAATCAAGAAGGACCTGCTAACACACTTCGTATTGGCTGTGACTAAGAGCAGAGATGTCTGTGGGTAGTCCTGAGAGGTGGTGGGCTCCTTGCCACACTTGGCTCTTTAACTTCCTTCTTCATCTCCATCTGACCAGCAGACTGAACAGCGAGAAAGAAGCTGGGAAGGTCAAGGGCGGTTGTGAAGGTCACAGTCCTGCTAGGACTTTGGTCCACTGTGCATTCCATTGGCTTACAGACTGACCTAGCGCACACAGTTGGAATGCATGGACAGAAGCTTGTAATTTCATGGTCTGCCTTTCTCTTCTTTTGTTTTCAGAAAGTGAACTTGCGACTCTGAAACAAAAAATGGAGAGGGATCAGAAAATTATTCAAAAGGTACTGTAACTTTTTGACATTGATGAATGACCCTTTTTAATTGAAATATCTACATGCTTGGGGGACCAGTAGAATTTCCAAATAGTTATGCAAAGCAAAAGAAAATGGAAATAATACATGATCATTTGTCCTATTGCTTATTGTTGGGTGACTAATGATAAGAAGGGATTTTCCTCTAAATTGCCTTTCTTTTGTGAAAAGTGGTTAGTTGTTGGAAACCTTTTCTTATTTTGTAATTTTGATATTATACAGGTCATAAGGAAGATTCATTGAAGTTTTATGGGTGTATTTGAGTTATGGGAAGAAAAATTATAGAAATTTGTATTTTTTATCTTTTGTACTCATCATGATGTTGGTATATATTTGTTTTTACTTACTTTAATGCTTTAAAGGATTGATAATTTCTTCATAGTGGGTGTCCTTTAAATTGATACAGATTGTTGTCCCTCTATGATGAGATTCCAATCTTTGTCTTTTCAGCAATCTTCCATAGAGGACTGACCCTTTTACTGAAGTCCCCCTCCTCAATTTTATTTTTTATATCTCAATATCATCTATGTGCTATTGAGGCTATCTTCTCACTATATAACTGGCCCACCTCCTTTTCCAGTTATACATGTCTTCAAGTGTAGTTTTTGCCTCACTTTTTTGCCTAACATGCCATAGCTTACTTGCTCCTTTTGTATGTGTTCCCCTTTCCCTTTGGACTAACGATTATTTCATTTTTTCTGATAGCATAGTGTCCTACAGTTTGCCATATAGCATCCCTTGGGGAATATTCTTCTTAAAGAATACCACACAGCATGCCAAATGTAAAACAAACAGGTCTCTTCTTCCTACCTACTGATAAACCTAGCTCATCATTCATTTATTCCCCCTTCCCAAGATGAACATGGGACTGACCGACTCAATGAACACTCATCTATAAATGGGCCAGACTCATAGTACAGAATATAAAAATTGATATTTTCATTCCTATTCTAAGGAAAAATTAATATTCATGATAGTAGGCAACTCTTCTGATATCAAGATACGATGAGACATCCTGGTTTATCCATGCCATAATAATAATAATAATTAATGGTAGGTTAAGGTTTGTTTCAGATAGTTTTAATTTGCAAAACAATATCTTATTTTGAAGGTAAATACCATTACAAAAGTATTTTCAAAAGAATGGTCATCTTGTTAGATCAATTTCAGGCCTTTGCCTAAAGGGTTCTTAGCTTCTCCACTAAGCTTTGTTTCTCCACTGGGTTATTCTTTCAAGAAACCAGTACTATCTCTATATTATGATGAGACAAATGAGTGGTGCTTAAGAGGTGGCCCAGATTGATGTCCATCCATTATTGAGCACTGTTTGGGCCCAGTTATTCAACCTGTTCCAAAATCAGATAGGAATATTCTTGGCTAGCCCAAATCTCTCCAATTCATAAGTCACAAAGAACAAATCTAATTTTTTCCTCTGAACAAAAGCCCTTCAAATTCTTAAAGACAATTATTATATTCCCTCTGTCTTCTCTTCTCCAGGATAAATATTCCCAGTTTCTTCAATCTCAAGCACAGGTCATCCCCACCAATTCCAAAATGAACTCCCTCTTTACTTCTGCCTCTTTGAATCCATATCTTCCTAGAAATTTCAGCTCAGGGATATTTCCTTTTATGTGTGTTTTCCTCCAGTTCCTTAGCTGCTAGTTAACCTGTCCCCTGGTTACCTTGAATTTATTTTATATGTATTTTGCATATGCTTGCATAGCAGGGAATTGATTTTCATGGAGCAGATTAGGAGAACCAATTGGGCAAGGGGCCCCTGATCATCTACCTCCTCCCTTGCCTAATCTTCTCTGTTTACATACTCTTTACTCTGATAAAATGTGAGTTCTTTGACTTGAAACCAAATTTTGACTTTTCACATTTCCCATCTCATAATTCATAGCTTTGCCCATTGGAGCCCAGCAGAAAAAGACTGAATCTTTTCCCACAGAACAGTTCTTCAAATATTGAGCCAGTGATCATGTCCCAGTTAAACCTCGAAAATTATTTCAACCAAGCTGCATATGGTGTGAACTCAGTTATCCTTCTTTTGATACTCAGCTGATTAATATTCTTCTTAAAATATGGTCACCAAAACTGAACATAATACTCCAGAAGTGAATTCAGACTAGAGAATTTCAATTATCCTCCTTACAACCCCAAATTTTTCATCTCTTTCTTAGTTACCATGTCTCACTGCTGACCCATCAAATTTGCAGTCTACTTAAACCTGAAGATCTCTTTAAAAAAGATTGCTAATTATATTGATATATTTTTTAAACTCTGTAATAATTTACAAGGAACCCTCCTTTCCTCATAGCACCCCTTCATTTGACAAAAGGGAACAAAAACAGTTAAATACAACCAGCTGTTATCGTGGCAGTGGCTGACAAAATATATATCATTCTGTCACCATAGTTCCCCACCTGTATATCAAGTGGAAGAGAGTTCTTTTAATCATTTATTCACAGATAGGCTGAGTCCAAGAGCCCTTCAGTATTATTTTCATTAAGATTATTGTAGTCATTGTGCTTATTTTTCTCCTTGTCCTGCTGTTTTCTCTTCGCATCATTTCATTCAAATTGTCTCATATTTCTTTGAATTCATATTTGCTGTTTCTTCATATTCCATAATATTTTATTATATCCATATTCCACAATATGTTCAACTGACTCTTTTTCCAGCTTTTTACTATCACAAAGGTGCTGCTATGAATATTATAGAATCATAATATATACATGCTCTAATTTATTCATCCATTTCTTAATTGATGGGCCTCTCCTTAATTTCCAGTTTTTTGTCACCATAAAAAGAACAACTATGAATATTTTTGTACATTTGAGTTTTTTTCCTCTTCACTTGAGCTCTTTGGAATATGAGATGAGTATTGGAAATACTAAACCAAAGGGTTTAAACAATTTAGTGACTTTCTGAGGACAGTTCAAAGTTGCTTTCCAAAATAGCTGGACCAATTTACAACTCTACCAACACTGCATTAACGTATCTGTTTTTTTGTAATCCCTCCAATATTTGTCATTCCTCTGGTTTGTCAGCTTTGCTAATTGATGGGTGCTAAATGAAATCCTGGAGTTGATAGAATTAGTATTTCTCTAATCAGTGATTTAGAGCATTTTTTTCCTATGTCATTTCTGAATTCTACCACTTTAAAATGTGGTGATATTATGATAAGAGCTGTTTAAATCTTACCTCTTGACGAATGTTAAGAAACTTACACTTCTTCTTTTGGTCACTGCTTATAATCTTTAACCACTTATCCCCAGATCTTTGTCAAATTAATGGTCACTTGGCAGCCAAATTCTCTGGAGATGAGGTGCTAGATTTTCAAGAATAACTGTAAATAAATTGGCTTTTCTTAAAATATTGTGAAGATATATGATAACAGTATTCTGTAATAACAGCTAGCAAATTATCACATTTCGATCTACCAGTGACTCTGAGGTAAATAGCTGCATCTAAATATCACAGTAGACAGAATGCTGGGCTTGAAATCAGGAAGATCTAAATTATACAATGCTGGGCAAGTCACTTAATCTCTGTTTGCCTCACTTTGTGAAGCATCTGTAAAATGGGAACAAGAGGAGCACCTACTCCCAGCATTATTATGAAATAATGATTGTATCTGGCACATAGTAAGTGCTATGTAAAGTTGTTATTATTATTATTACTTATATAGTATGTCACTTTTCTTGAATTCAAAGTGATTTGAAAAGTTTTTTTTCATTTATGTTATGTAGAGTAAAATTAATTTCACTGATATCCATTAAACAGAATTTTACACAAATTCTTTAATCAGAATCCAATATATTTTTTCATTTCAGTTAACCTTAATGAAACAACATTTAAGTGAAATTCTTGAAGAAGAGAAAAAAGCAATTCTAGACATGGTAAGAATCTTTATTTTTATTTCCTTTATTCTCCACCCTCCAAATATAGCCTATTACATTGTATATCATCATTTTCATGTTTTGAATTTTCTTTGCATATTTGTTGATCAAGAAATATTCATTTTTGCTATTCTTTATTAAACTTTACTATCTACAATTTGGAGATATTTTTAAAGTATAATTTTAAAGAAACCAATCTGTGCCATTTTAATATTTTACCCTTATATAAGAATCTTACTTAGGATCTTGTATTACATATTTTAAAAATGGCACACATATGGTTTTTTGGTGCATGTTTTTGTTAAAGATATTCAAGAAACATTATGCATGAGACCACACTACTATAAGGAGGTTTGCTAGTCTTAGTTACTAGTTTCCAGAAATGACAGCCACAGAAGGGCCCTCACTAGATATTTTGGCATCCTGTGGTAGTCTCATAAGAACACTGCCCTTTTTATTCTCTTTTTATAGAGCTTTCCAGACGGCTGGTCCTTTATTTTATCAGTTGACTTTTTTTTTGTTCCCCCCCACCCCACAGCTGATGGTGTATTTTGGCTTTCAACTGATCAGCACTAATATGTCTTTGTTATAGTCAACTGACTGTGTTTATTATAATAAAAAATAAAACACAGCTTGACTTGCGTCCTAAATGTGCCGGAAAAGAATATGATACTGTTGGGAAAAGAAAAGGTTGTTCATAGAAAATCAACCCCACTTCAGATATTGAAACGTTTGCTTTTTTCTAGGTTGTCACACTTTGTGCCAAGTCATGACTGCTTCCCTTATTTTGTTTGTTTTGTGGCTCTTAGCTCCATGTGCTTTTGGGTTCCTTGTCATAGAAATTAATGAAAAACAATGCTCCAGGACCACAATGAGGGCC
The DNA here is from genome assembly GCF_902635505.1 of Sarcophilus harrisii. Classification (NCBI taxonomy): domain Eukaryota; kingdom Metazoa; phylum Chordata; class Mammalia; order Dasyuromorphia; family Dasyuridae; genus Sarcophilus; species Sarcophilus harrisii. The sequence goes on from NC_045430.1 coordinate 230,927,819, forward strand.
TTCTATGGGACTGACTTGGAAATGCAGAAAACAAAAACAATTTCAGTTTTCTTTTCAACCCAAACCTTTCTTTTATAATACATATGTGTATATATGTGCATATATATATATATATATATATATATATATATAGTATCCTTAGAACTTGAGATAACTATGTCTCTCTTTATATTGGTACATCTGAGAGAAGAGGATTTGGTTTCATTTATATATCTTTATCCTTCTACTATTTATCTATTCATCTGTCTCTAGTTCTTTCTGCATGCACACACACACATATTAAGCTTTTAAGGAGTTTTGCTTTTGCTGACATAGAGAAAGGGGGAATATGCCCATATCAAAATAATAAAACAATGGAGTCCTTGCAAAGTGCAAGATATATTAAAAATCTGTAGAGAAAGAATCTTGGTCTCTATGGAAATCTAAATTGTGTTGGTATGAGAGAACATAGTAGTAAGGCACAAATACTGAATTTTTCACTTTGGACAGAAATTGTCTATTATGGTTACATTCTGCAAAAAGTATTTTTTCTATTACAAATAAGTAGCTATGATTCCAAGAAGTCATTCCTAGAGTGAGTCATCAGAAAGCCCCTAGGAAGTGGGCAGATCTAGTGATCTGAACCAAGACAATGGTCATCAATCACGGGCTCAGGAGAGATCAAGACTCCACAAGTAAGATGTGACATGTGGGTTCCTCCAATAGCAACAACGTGTGGGTGGATGCAGAGGCAGAACTACTGCATGGTGAAGGGGCATATGCCCACATGGCACCTGTGTGTGTACGTGCACATGTGCTGGGTGGGCTTTCTCCCTGGGAGAACTGGAGCTCGGTAACTTGCTGCAGATCTTTGAAAAGAACACAGGCAAACAGCTACTGCCTGCCATCCCCAGGATCCTTTCACTACAATCCATAGACCCTTTTCAGACTCACCTTTCCCCCATTCTTCACATGGGCTAAAGTGATCTTTCTAGTGTACCTGTATCTCCAGGGGCATTATTCTCTGTGCCTTCCCTTACCCCCAGTCTCAATTAAATTTCCCCAAGTTCAGTTTTGATATGGTCATAACTTTGGATGGAAGTCCAACTAAAGTTAGCATGTCTGGAAAAAAAAGAAATGAAATTATATTTCTGGCTGTTTTAAGGAAATAACATGGTGCAAGACGACTCCACTGATGAAAAAACCTTCCACCATAAGAAACTAGTCAGATCCTAGTATAAAAGTTGTACCAGCTGAAACCAACTTCTACAAATGGCTAATGAATATGATGTGGGGGAACCGCACAGGTGAGGGGAGAGAGTTCCAAAGGCCCGGGGCCAGTTAGATGTCCATGAGGTACAAAGGAAACCGCTCTAAGGTGGAAATTCTAGTTGCCTCTGCCACAGCACATCTTCACTTTTACTCCAGCTTGACCTGATCTTGGACTTGATTTGAGATCTCCAACTCTTTGATCTAGTTTCTTCGTCTACTTGGTCTTTATTGAATGGAGGGAGAAGCCAAACTTCTTGAGGAATTACAGCTGTGAACCAGGGATGTCTTGATGCAGTTAGCATCCATAAAATCTGGGGTTTGCCACCATCTTCCATGTGGAGTTTTTCTTCAACCGGGACACTAGAGTGTATTTCTCTGATCAGTGGCGAATCTCTCTGGCATTCAGAAGTCTCTCTCCCTGTTTTACGCCTTGCTCGGTGTTAGGAATCACAGAATCCTTGCACAGTTATTTCTGTTGTTATTTCTTCCAAGTGATTTTGAGATTCTTTATTTTAAAGAATCTATTAAATCAAATACCTTTTTTGGGTCATCAACAAATAATAAGCACAATAAGAAATTATATTCTCTGCATCTTCCAGTTAATTATAAATGTTAAGGACATTGTTTTTAACTAAGTGCTGAATTTTGGTTAAGAAAAGCTGCTTTTCTCCAGTTTTCACTGGAGATATTCCTCAATTCATTGCTGGTTACCAAAGTTTAATAAGAAGTGTGTAAAATTAGCATGTAAAACTAATCAACAATCTTATTAGGAAAACTAGTGAAGTTCAGCATACCTACCAATCAAATATCTACTCAGTTACTAATCAGAAAAGTTGCAAGTGTTAAAATATCTTCTTTGTATTTAATTTTGCTTAATATAGTTTATACAAATTGTTAGAGGATAGGTGTGTTGATTTTTGATAATTTTTACTATTATTGTAGAGCTAACAACAATTTTATTTTAGTTTTATCTTTTTATTAATAGCATCTATGTTAAACAAATGTACAAGTTAATACAGAATCATATTTCTGTTAAAAAGGCATTCTTTAGTCAAAAGTCTATTTTTAATTCATTGAAAACCCTACAGAATTGAAACATCAAAAAAATTTTTATCACTAAAATACACTATTAAACCTAAGTATTAATAGTTTTGGAAAAAATGTAAACTTGAATGCTTTAAGAGTTTCTGATGAAATTAAATCGACTACATTTATGTCTCTAATATAATTTCAATATATTTCTTTTTTAAATGGTAATAACTTTTTATTTTTCAAAATACATGCAAAGATAGTTTTCAACATTCACGCTTGCAAAAACTTTGTGTTCTAAATTTTTCTCTTTTCTGACTCCCCCCTTTAGATAGTAAGTAATACAATATAGGTTAAACATGTGCAGTTCTTCTAAACTTAGTTCCACATTTATCATGCTGCACAAGAAAAAAATCAGATCAAAAGAGGAAAAAAATGAGAAAAAAAATAAGAAAGCAAACAACATGAAAAATACCATACTATAATCCACATTCAGTCCCCTATTCCTCTCTCTATATACAGGTGGCTTTCTCCATCACAATTTCATTGGAATTGACCTGAATCATCTTATTGTTGAAAAGAGCCAAGTTCATCACAATTGATCATCATATAATCTTCTTATTGTTGTATATACTATTCTCTTGGTTTTACTCACTTCATTTAGCATCAGTTCATATCAAACTTCTCAGATCTTTCTAAAGAAAAAAATCGGATTTTTTTTTAGTTCAGTGTTTTGGTTAAAGGAAAAAAAACTATCTTTTGTTAAAAAAAAAAACAATTTTTGAAGGATAAACCCAAAACTCAAGCATACATTTAAGTGTCATTATTCATATCTGTTATTCTTTTCTTTTTCCTTTTGTCCAGATAGAAGTTATAAAATAAGGGCTTTGTTCTAATTTTATTTGGACTAAATTTTATGATTTCATTAGTAAACAAAGCTCCCAGTGGCAGACGTTCTCTAACGATTCAAATTTTCACATTCTTTGCAACTGTCTTAGAGAATCACCTGAAGACTAGAATGGTTAAATGATTTACTCAAAGAAAAACTGAATTTAGATCTTCTGATTCCCTAGCAAGTGTCAACTAAAACAGTCAGATTTGTATTAAAGATGCAAACTAAAAATATAAATTTGGTTCTTATTTCTATGGTGTACCTTAAAGCTTATATGCTTTATTAATTAAATCTATCTCCCTATTACAAATTCAAGAGAATATTAATTTGATATTTTATCAATTATGTGTCAAGAGTGAAAATAATAGTAAAGGGAGAAATCTTCAGCACCAGACTAAACTTTCTCCATCATTCCTTTATTCAGACACTAATCAATTTGGCACCATAGAATTGGGTTCACTTTAAGGTCTTTGACTGTAGAGTTTTAAAGATAATTTTTCACAATATATTTTATTTTCATAGTTTTATTTTTTACATTATCAAATTTCTTAGTCATCCTATATAACAAATCATATTGTTTATAGGAAAAAGAGAAAAAATAAGCAAAACTGATAAGCATATTTAAAAAGTCTGAAAATATATGTGGAATACTGCAGTGAGTGGAATATAGTGGGGAGTGAGGAGGAACTATTCTTTGTAATTTTACAGTATTCACTTTTTTTTGTAATTGTTTTTTCCATTTATATTGTTATTATGAATTGTTTTTGGTTTTTTTGTTTTACTCATTACTTCATTCTGTATCAAATAATGTAAGCATTTCTGTGCTTCTCTGTATTTATTCATCATATTCATCATTTCTCACAGAACAGTAATATTCTTTTACATTCATGTATCACAATTTGTTTAGACATCCTCCAAGTAATGTATATCTATTTTGTTCTTTGCTACTACAAAACCTCGTTTTCATAAATATTTTTGTTTACATGGCAATTTCTTTTTCCCCAAATAGTATTTTATTTTTCCAAATACACGTAATTTTCAACATCCATTTTTGTAAAATTTTGTGTTTTAAATTTTTTCCCTCCCCCCCCTTACTTCATCCTGCTATTTCAATTTGCATTTTTCTTATTATTAGTAACCTGAAGCATGCATTCAGGTATTTAATAATTTGGAACTCTTTTTTTTTTTGAGAACTACATATATATTCCTTGACCATTTATCTATTTGCTTTTGGCTTTGGTCACCGATTCAGCAAAGAACTGAGCTAAGAATGAATCAGAAAGAATTTGAGATGCCTGTGCAAAGATCACCTTATTCTTAAGTCCTTAAACATACATTTAAAAATGATACATAATTTTACATTTATATCTTTGTCTCATGGTTTTAAACTGTACTGAAAATGGCTCTTTTTTTAAAAAGGCTAAGATCACGCTTTGGTCAACTATATATCAAGATCATTTGAATATGTAAACCCTCATGTCAAACTGAGCATGAAATTCTATGAGGCATAGACTCCAACATCATTATCCATTATTCTAAAATGAAAGTGAGAATAGAAAGCAAGCTTTTATTTAATTTAAGTTGCATGATAATAGCTTTTGCAACTGAAACATTTCTTATATTTTTCAATTTGGACTTTAAGATGTACTGTACTCAGCAGTTCCAGCTTAGCAAATTGCATGTCATACTCAACATTTCTAACTTAATAATTTGTGTTTAACTTGTATTAGATAAGTCTGTGGTGAATAGACTTTTATTATTGCATTGTTTAAGAAGTTGGTTTTATTTAGTCATCTGCAATTGCACTTGCCAATAATGACAGAACTCATGCTAGTCATTGAAATACACTACTTATGTTGAATTAGGAATAGGAATGGGGACAAACCTGTGATTTCATTGGTGTATGGAACTCCTGGATGAAGAAATTCCCTCTGTAAATGCAAGCCTGCACCGCCTCAATAGCTTAGATTCTTACAGAGTTGCCTCAAACACTAAAAGGTTTCATAGCCAGTATTGTCAGAGGGATTCAGGTCTTCTTGATTCCAAAATTAGTACTGTATTCACTGTCCCTATGCTTTGAGAGTGGTGTGTAAGAATAGAACCGTCAAAGGTAGGTTTGAGAGAAATGAGAAATTGTGATGAGGGACTAGGGATTGGAAAGGAATACAATTAAATTCAACTATTTTTTAAGCTCCTGACACAGGCCTAAGAGTAAGCTAGATGGTAAGGGCATAAAGACAAAAAATGAAGCAATTCCTTCTTTCAAAAGATTTATATTCTTTTTTATTATTATAGCTTTTTATTGACAAAACATATGTAGGGGTAATTTTTCAACATTGACCCTTGCAAAAACTTGTATTCCAACTTTTCCCCTCCTTCCCCTCACCCCCTCCTCTAGATGACAGGTAGCCCCATACATGTTAAACATGTTAAGGTATATGTTAAATACAATATATGTATACATACTTATACAGTTATCTTGTTGCACAAGAAAATCGAATTTAGAAAGAAGATAAAAATAACCTGAGGAGAAAAACAAAAATGCAAGGAGACAGCAACAGAAAGATTGCAAATGCTATGTTGTGCTCCACACTCATTTCCCAGTATACTTTCTCTGGGTGTAACTGGTTCTGTTCATCACTAATCAGTTGGAACTGATTTGGATCTCTCATTGCCGAAGAAAAAGATTTATAGTCTACTGAAAAAAAAAGCAGCAACGATGGCCTTAATGTTGTTGGCAAGCTTGATGATTCTACTGGCTGAAGGGTTATGGAATTTGAGGTTAACTGGAAGAATTTTGTTTTTAGCTGCAAAAGGAAAATTTTGAAAATGAACAGGATATTAATATTCTTCAGTGATTGGAAAGCATATCCCTTTATCTGCTTCTTTTACTGTTGGCATTTCCTTCCATCCTTTTATAGGATATCCAGTATTCTTCCATATTTCCTAACTAAAGAATTATCCATAGGAGGAAAAGTTATGCCACAGACAAGGACAACTATCTTGGCTTAGGAAGCTGTCATCTATGTATATTCTGTTTAGCTTGATTATTTTCTCTGTGATTTCCTAGAAAACCACGAGTGTGTGTGTGTGTGTGTGTGTGTGTGTGTGTGTGTGTGTGTGTTTGTGTGTGTTGAGATATTTGCTTTTGGATATGGGAGAGGTATGGCATGTATACATATATTTCAAGTTTTCAGATACAATGGGGACTGTTGTCCTTGAAATTTAAAAATTTCAAATGGCTACTTTTTCATGAATACATTGATTTGGGCATACTGGTCACTGGGTTTATTAAACACCCATGCACTGTCACACATATACCTATATACTTGGTGGTATACCTATTGGGATGTACATAGCCCATTTCTAATGTGGTACATTGTAGTGCTAGTCATTGAACTTCATCAGAATTAAAAATTGAAAGTCATAAAATTAACAAGAGACCAAAAAAGTGATATTTAGACACAGCATTAGATTAAGAGTCACACATTGATGCATTGTTGGTGGAGTTGTGAATGAATTCAACCATTTTGGAGAGTAGTTTGGAACTATGCTCAAAAAGTTATCAAACTGTGCATACCCTTTGATCCAGCAGTGTTACTACTGGGATTATATCCCAAAGAGATTATAAAGAAGGGAAAGGGACCTGTATGTGCAAGAACGTTTGTGGCAGCCCTTTTTGTAGTGGCTAGAAACTGGAAACTGAGTGGATACCCATCAGTTGGAGAATGGCTGAATAAATTGTGGTATATGAATATTATGGAATATTATTGTTCTGTAGGAAATGACCAACAGGATGATTTCAGAAAGGCCTGGAGAGACTTACATGAACTGATGCTGAGTGAAATGAGCAGGACCAGGAGATCATTATATACTTCAACAACAATACTATATGATGACCAGTTCTGATGGACCTGGCCATCCTCAGCAACGAGATCAACCAAATCATTTCCAATGGAGCAGTAATGAACTGAACCAGCTATGCCTAGAGAAAGAACTCTGGGAGATGACTAAAAATCATTACATTGAATTCCCAATCCCTATATTTATGCCCACCTGCATTTTGGATTTCCTTCACAAGCTAATTGTACAATATTTCAGAGTCTGATTCTTTTTATACAGCAAAATAATGGTTTGGTCATGTATACTTATTGTGTGTCTAATTTATATTTTAATATATTTAACATCTACTGGTCATCCTGCCATCTGAGGGAGGGGGTGTGGGGTTAGAGGTGAAAAATTGGAACAAGAGGTTTGGCAATTGTTAATACTGTAAAGTTACCCATGCATATAACCTGTAAATAAAAGGCTATTAAATTTAAAAAAAAGATTAAGAGTCACAAGATATGGACTTGAATCCCAACTTTGTGATTCTCTACATGAATGACCCTAGCCATTTTATCTAGTTAGTTTCATCATCTGTTTTTTTAGAAGAAGTTAGACTAAAGAATTGCTAAGGACCCTTCCAGTTCTATATCTTATGATCTATGATTTTTTTGAGTATTGCAAGGATTCACCTGCTTTCTTTGATCATTTTTTAAAAATATAAACATTGTGTCTCAAGATTTTTCAAAACAGAAATTATTCACCAAAAATAAAGTATATTCAGCTGTCTCCATCATCTAAGAGACCCAGACTTCCAAAGAAAGTAAAAAAATAAACTGGGAGCTCACTGAGCTTGCTCAGCACCATTCCTTCAACTCTTACAATACTGATAATGAGCTGTACTAACAGACCCAAGGACCTGATAGCTGCTTATAACAAAATTCCCATGCCAAGTCCATCCTCCGGTTTGCCAGTGATATGGATACCCTTGCTCCATAGAAACTTGCCCTGGCAAACCAGCTTCTCAAGAAGAGAAGATGGCCAGGGGCACTGCAAAGTTCTGCACTGCCAGTGACAAGGGTGAACAATATTGCAACACTACATCCCTGTAGCACCAGTGTCATAAAGCTCTTGAATCTATTGCTGTCAAGACAAAGAATTAAGGAACAGAAGGAGCAAGACAGGACACCAGGACAGGAAACAATTTGTGGGAGATGGAATGGAATGGAGAGAAGGACTGTACAACACTCTATACTAAACCTGAGGGAAAGAGCATTCAACTGGAGCTAGTTCTGACCACTCAAAAACTACTTGGGGCAGAGACCTAGGCTGGTAAAAATGTCTATTACTCAACATTGGAGGAGCATTAAGACTCAGCCCCCAAGGAAACCAGAGGGGAAGGATTCAGAAAATAAAAGATAAGTAAAATAAGGAGGATGATGGAGGTCAAAATCACAATAAGATTTCAGCAACAAGAAAACTCAAATGTAAACCAATAAATCAACAGGAAATAAATAAATGGACTGTAAAATTTGAGAGAAGCATGGAACTACAATATACTGTACCATGAGAATTATGAGAGGAAAATTTAGTATGGCCTACACAGCAAAAATAATAGGCAGAAGAGTAAAACTTGAATCTGCAATGGCAAGTCTCACCAAAGAAACAAAAGAGAGAAAAATAGGTTGGAAATGCAAATACATAATAAAAGGCAATCTAAAAGAATAGAAGCAAAGAATGATAATAAAAATATACTCACTATGCAAGTAAAACATACTGATCTCAAAGAAGTATATGCAGCGGCAATGTAAAGACCATAGGTCTCTCAAAGAACATGGCAAGCCCTCCTAAAACCCCCAAACAAAAAATCTTAACACCATAATGAAGGAAATAATAGAAGAGAACTGTCTAGAAGTTTTGAATATAGAAAATGAAATTCCAGTTGAAAAGATTCACATATTACCTTCAGGAAAAAACAAAAACAAACTCAAGACTTCAAACTCAGAAACAAGAAGTTCTCAAATGATCAGAGAAAGACCTTCAAATACAAAGAAGAAAACATTTAAATAAGACACAACTATTCTTCACTGACTAAAAAACATAGACAAGAATGGAATAATGTGTTTTGAAGAGCATTGGAAGTTAAGATACAACTCAAGATGACATACCCTGCAAATCTGAGCTTAAACACACATGAAAAAAGAATGGAAATTAAAATAATAAGCAAGAGTTTGAAACAATTTTAAGAAAAAATTGAAGAGAAATCAGTGAAATTCTTCTATCTAAGTCAACACAGGGAGACAATGGGAAAGACAGAAATCTGCTAGAGTTGACAAAGAAGTGGCAGGAAAGGAACATTATGGACAGAAACTGATGACATCTTGCCTACAAGATGATCAGTGATTTTGTTTGCTTGTTTGTAATTTGATTGAACTACATTGCATCATGGGAGAGTGCATGAAAGGAAAAAAGGAGCAGGAGGAGGGAGAAGAGTGTATGATGTCCTGTGGTCAAATCAAGGGCTAGCAATGAGGGGAAAGTGACTCCTATAGTCTCAAAAAGAAAAGATGCTACAAGGGAGTGGGTGAGAAGAGGGGGGAAGGGTTGAAATGAGGGGAAAGAAAGAAGATTTACTTTAGTAAAGTGAAGAGGTTTCATTGATAAAGGTTTCTATGTTTGAAGGTAGATGGTCTGTGAAGGGAGATGAGGACCTTATACTGCGTGTGGCTGGGAAATTTGGTGCTTGAAAAATTACTTATCCTAAATTGAAAAGAGAGGAGTTTGAATCCCTGGGAATAATTGGCACCTGGGAGGGTGGGAAAACATGGATGCTGAGGTGAAATTTTGAGGCAAATATTGAGGAAAAACTCAGGAAAGGTATGGATCAATGGTGGGCTGCATAATCAGAAAAGATTAATGAACTTAATATTCATTTTTAAAAGGAGTTTATTAAGTTGGTTCTTTGAAAAAAATCAATTAGATTAATAAACTCAGATAATCTGATTAAAAAGAAGAGATCAACCCCAGATTTTGGGATAAGAATTCATTGTTTGACAAAAACTGCTGGGAAAACTAGAAATTAGTCTGGTAGAAACTATGCATTGACCCACATGTAACACTGTACACCAAGATAAGATCTAAAAGGGTTCATGATCTAGGCATAAAGAACGAGATTATAAATAAATTAGGACAACATAGGATAGTTTACCTTTCAGACCTGTGGAGGAGGAAGGAATTTGTGACTAAAGAAGAACTAGAGGTCATTATTGATCACAAAATTGAAAATTTCTATTATATTAAGTTAAAAAGCTTTGGTACAAACAAAACTAATGTAGACAGGATTAGAAGGGAAGCAATAAACTGGGAAAACATTTTTATAGCTAAAGGTTCTGATAAAGGCCTCATTTCCAAAATATATAAAGAATTGACTTTAATTTATAAGAAATCAAACCATTCTCCAATTGAAAAATGGTCAAAAGATATGAACAGACAATTTTTGGATGAAGAAATTAAAACTATTTCTACCCATATGAAAAGATGCTCCAAATCATTATTGATCAGAGAAATGCAAATTAAGACAACTCTGAGATACCACTACACACCTCTCAGATTGGCTAAGATGATAGGAAAAGATAATGATGAATGTTGGAGGGGATGTGGGAAAGCTGGGACACTGTGTGTTCTTGGTGGAATTGTGAACGGATCCAACCATTCTGGAGAGCAATTTGGAACTGTGCTCAAAAAGTTATCAAATTGTGCATACCCTTTGATCCAGCAATGTTACTACTGGGCTTATATCCCAAAGAGATACTAAAGAAGGGAAAAGGACCCATGTGTGCAAAAATGTTTGTGGCAGCCCTTTTTGTAGTGGTGAGAAAACTGGAAACTGAATAGAATGCCCATCAATTGAAAAATGACTGAGTAAATTGTGGCACATGAATGTTATGGAATATTATTGTTTTGTAAGAAATGACCAGCAGGATCCATACAGAGAGAGGAAAGACTTACATGAAATGAGGCTAAGTGAAATGAGCAGAACCAGGAAATGATTGTACATTTCAACAATACTACATGATGATCAATTCTGATGGACATGCCTCTCTTCAACAATAAGAAGATCCAAATCAGTTCCAATTGATTAGTAAAGAACATAACCAGCTACACCCAGAGAAAGAACTCTGGGAAGTGAGTATGGACCACAGCATAACATTTCCACTCTTTCTATTATTGTTTGCTTGCATGTTTGCTTTTTCTTCTCAGGTTATTTCTACCTTCTTTTTAAATCCAATTTGTTTTTGTACAGCAAGATAACTGTATAACTATGTATACATATATTGTATTTAAGATATACTTTAACATATTTAACATGTATGGGATTACCTGCCATCTAAGGGGTGGTAGTGGAGGGAAGGTGGAGGGAAAAGTTGAAACAGAAGTTTTTGCAAGGGTCAGTGTTGAAAAATTATCCATGCATATGTTTTGTGTATAAAAAGCTATAATAAAAAATGTATTTAAAAAGCATCAGTTCTGGAACAAATAAAAGAAATCAGAAAATCAAATGAACAAAATAGCAAATGAGCAAAATGAAATCATAGCTAAGGCAGAAGAAATCAAAACAAGCAGAACATTTTATGCATATTTATATGCTAACAAAACCAGAAACGCAACAAAAATAAAAGAAAACTTTCCAAAAAATGAAATATTCAGACTATTGGAAGACCACGACTAATATGACTAAATAATTACAAATGGAGAAAGAGGATTAGATTTGAAGCCAAAGGATCTTGATTCAAAGTCCAGCTTTATTGTTATTGTTTGTGGGCACTCCAGTGAATTCCTTCAACTCTCTCAACCCTAGTTTCTTTATCCATAAAATGGGGGTAGGGAGAAGATTGGACTATATGACTTTTAAGGTCTCTTTTGGATTTGGATTTGTGATCTGATTCCATGAATAATTATTTGTACAAATTACCTATTGAATTATTAAACTCCAAATATAAGAGGCAAAAAGATCCATGGAGATTATAGGATCTATTCCTGAAACAGCTGTCATATTTGCCACCAGCTTATAGAGCTCAGGGATAGACTTTTAATATTTTCTTAGCATGAGAAAAGGAAAGGAAAGGGAGCCATATAGTCAACCATCTGAGGCAGGAGCTGATCCGAAGCTTCCCCAGATTCTAATCAAGCTCACCACAACTACTCTGCACAAAGAAGGCAGATTGCCCAACAATATAATGACCAATTCCTGGATACATCTTCTGACTACTCAATTTCTTGGGCACCATCTTGTTCAATTCCAGGTCTATGGGGCTGATAATCTTCTGGGACAAGTAGGGACTGCCACTGAAAAATATTCAGCATCAACTTCCTTTGATGACTGGCCCTCAGAGAACTCTCTCAACTCAGTTCCATATTTCAGGGATCTATGGCTTGATCAATGTGAATGCTTCATCTGATGAATATCAGAATACCTTTTTGCCCCAGTAGACTTTTCATCATAATTATCCTCCTCCTCCTCATCATACTCAAAAATAAATTTTAAGTTTTGCAAAGCAATTATGTACATAATATGTGCTAAGTATGCATTGTTGTAATGGAAAAAAATTAAGACTCGGTGGCCAACAATCTGGTAATGAATCTTTATGAACCTAAAAGCCAGGCAAATGTTCTCTTTTCATCCATACTGGCTGACACTGGTCCCATACTTGAAGACGTTCTCCATGGTAGTACCTACTTAAACCTGTAGGTGGTATAGCCCTAAAAAACTTAAGAGTGAACTCTAGACTATGATAAGATCTCCAGGTATTAGTTTAATAAAGTAGCAGGGGGAAGAGAAGGGGAATAAGCTTTTATATAGAAGCTACTATGTACCAGACATTGTACCAAGTGCTCCTAGTTCCACCTCCATTTTTGCTGTCATGCTTACCTCACATTTCCACCACCTATATGAAACTTCCCCCACAAAATTACTTTATCTTTATCTTATATATACCTAAGGATAGTATGGCTCATCTCTTCCAGAAGATTATAAGTTCCTGGAGGGCAAGGATATATGATGTTTTAGTTCTTGTATCTCCACAGCATCTGGCATTTTAGTAGGCCCTTGTTAAGTTCTTGCCAATTAATTGGCTGCTTGCACTCTTTGTGTTCCAATGAATCTGGATGTTTTTTCTTCCAACTTTACATGGTGGTTCTTCATGGCATCCCTTAGAAAAACCTGAAGGACACTGATTCTCTTGTCTCCCCAAAAGAACCTCTGAATGTTGATTTACAGCATTGATTTTTATCTTTACAGTATGACATACAAAAGGAAGATTTAGAGGAAACGAGACTCTTCTTAGAAACTGAAAGTTCTGAAAGTACCAAGGTAGGTGCTGTTATTATCCCCATTTTATAGTTGAGGACACAGGCAAGAAGTTAAGTGATTTGCCCAATCCACACAGCTAGTAATTATTTGAGGCCTGATTTGAATTCAGATTTTCCTGACTCCAGGGCCGTGCTCTAGTGCCCCTTTTCCTCTTGGAATGGTTAATATTCCCAATCCCACCTAAGCTGTCATGCTTACTTCACATTTCTACCTTCTATATGAAGTTTCCCTCACAAAAATTACTTTGTAAGAATTCTGTGTATACCTAATGATTATGTGGCTCATATTTTCCAGAAAAATATATGTTCCTGGAGGGCAAGGAAAATATTATATTTTTGTTCTTGTATCTCCAGCACCAAGCATGGCATCTGGCACCTAGTAGGCTCTCAGTAAGTTCTCTCACTTAAGTGGCTGATCACCCTCTTTGCTGTCCAATGAGTCTGGGTGTTTTGCCTTCCAGCTTTACATGGTGGTTTTTCATGGCATCCCTTAGAGGAGACATCAAGGACATTGATCCCCTTGTCTCTCCAAAAGAGCCAATGAGTGTCAATTTATGACATTGATCTTTATCTTTGCAGGAGGACCTGCTAAGGGAAGAAGGGGAAGAAACAAAGTCCTTGGAAGATCAAGACTCTTTTATTATCAAGGAAGAAGATATAGTATGTACCTACCTGCTGCCTCCTGAGAGCAAGCTGTTCTCACCTTCCATTCAAAAGTCCAAGCCCCAAGCTTCTCACAGATGAAGTCCAAGTATACTACACCGGGCAACAGGGAATATGGAGGAGCCAGGATCCTTTACTATATATACGTGTGTGTGTGTGTGTGTGTGTGTGTGTGTGTGTGTGTGTATCTACAGCATTTGGCCATTGGATAGGACCAAAGGTAGGCAAACTCTTGAGGAATATGGAGGAGCCAGGATGTCATATATATATATATATATATATATATATATATATATATAGCAACTCGCCATGGGACAGAGCCTTATCCATGGCACAGCCAGGAGGCCAGAGCAATTAGCTGGAGGAGTACCCAGAAAAGGGAAAGATGTAAGAAGATTGAAGGGACTCGTGTTAAAAAATGAGCCAATTATACCAAAGAAATAGATAGTTTGACGACCATGCATTTAAATCCTTCAACACTGTCTCTTTCTTCCTATTTCTTCTCTCAATCCTCTTCATACTTCCTCCTCCCCAGATCCTCCAGGAAATATTCTATCCTTATATCTTTATCTCTTCCTTTCTTTTCCCCAGTCCCCTGAAGAAGAAACTATAAAGTCCATCTATGAAGAAAAGCCACTTATACGCAGGCCCATCATGGTAAGGAGTTTTTTTTATATCATCAGACAAAGCAACTGTAGTTTTACTTGCCCAAGTCAGGCTGTGTGGGTGATAGTTGCTTGCATACTATGGGTGCTTAATAAATGTTAGCTGGTTTTTGTCAAATTGAATCAAATTTTCCATCAGAGTTAGCTATGGGTCTAGTCTGGTTTGTTTCTGGGTTTAAGAAACAATGGTGTGCATTGGTCAGGATTCAGGAAGAGACCAACCTACTTAACAATTGAATTGGGGAAAATATACCAATCTGACCATTTGCCTGAGAAAGATTTAGTGGGATTTAGTCCAATATGAACCAAGGGTGGTGCATGGCTGCCCAAAAAGCTAATGTGCCTTTAAGCTGCTTTAAGAGAATTTGGGAAGTGGGAAATTATTTTTGTGTCATATTCTTTTTTGGTCATATCACATCTGGACTATCATGTTCAGTTTTGAGGGTCACATTTTAGAAAAGACACTGACAAATTCAAACAAATTCAGAGAAGGATTAGTAGGATAACAAAGCATACCCCAGGATATGTACATCACTTGAAAGGGGAAGGGGGAAAGAGAATATGCATTTATGTAGCACCTACTATATATCAGGCACTGTCCTAAGAGCTTTAAAAATAAATCATTTTGTCCTTACAACAACCCTTCATGATACATTTTATATATTTCCATTTTAATGTTGGACAAACTGAAGTGAAAAGGTTGTGAATCACATAGGGTCACACAGCTCTATTAAGTGTCTGAAGTCTGATTATAATTCGGGTCTTGACTCCAGGCCCAGTTCTCTAGGCAATGTGTCACCTAGCTACCTATAGCTACCACTTTTCCAAAAAATAGAGGATATTTGACCTGAAAAAGAGACGTTTTAGAAAGAACCCGATAACTATGGAAGAATTTAATTTTTTCAGCCTAGCCCCAAAACTGTGCCAGTAAGTAGAAACAGACTAAAAACAAATTTAGCTTGAGGTGTTGGGAGCCAGGAAAATTTCCTCTCAATTAGTTACCCAAAAGTTGAATGGATTGCCCAAGGTGGTAATGGTATTTTCCTGTCTAAAAGTCTTCATTTGTGTGTGTTGCAGAAGGGATATTTTGCTCAGGTATGGTTTGTACTAGATGGTTTTGGGGGTACCTGAAGTCCCTGCCAACGCTGGGAGTCTGTGATTCTGTATGTCACAGTTGCTCAGGACATGGGAGTTAGTGCCGTGGTTTTTACAGGGCAGCAAAGGGACCAACGCTGAGCAGGGAAGAGCCTTCCAAAAATGAGGGAAAGACCCAGCAAATTAGTGTGTGAACCACAAGGCAAACTACAGAATGTGCACATGTTGGCGATGGTATTAGGAAAGGTATTGATGCAGGAACAGATGAGATGAGTTTTTAAAATGGTAAATAGTTCTGTGTGCCAGGGGAGTAAATTATATGAAGAGGAGTATTGTGATATAGATTGGAGCAGAGGGTTGGTGCCATATTGTTGAGGTCCAGATAAAGAATATATATTGAGTAAGCACTAAGGAGCTGTGGAAGAATTTTGCGAAAGGGAAATAGCATTTATAGAATTGCAGATTAGATAGAGGACTTTGTTATTTATATGTAAGATAAATTAAAGCAAGAAAAAACGAGATTAGAAATGAGTTACAAGATTTGTAGCAGTAAGCCCAGACAAGAGGAAGCAACAAGCATTAAGCACTTATTATTTGTGCTAGCCACTGTGCTAAGCACTTTACAATTATTATCTCATTTGATCCTCTCAATAATCCTGGGAAGTACTATTATTATCCCTGTTACATAGTTGAAGAAATTGAGACAAACAGAGGTTAACTCACTTGTTATACTTAGCCTATTAAAGGCTTTTTTGATTTTATATTAAATATTATTTAATCTAATATTTTTGCTTTGAAAACATCATGAATTTGAGTTCAGCTGCTAGAATATAGAAGAGATTGGAAAACTTGGCAACCTAATTATCAGAAATTAATTACGAAATTCAGTTTGGAAGTCTGGTGAAGTCTTTGAGCTCCTTCTCAGAATGATGCTTTTAAATGCATTAACTAAAATATGTAAGGCTATAGGACGAACTAATGCTATTAAAGTGAAGTTATAAATATCTTTTATTAGAAGGTTCATGGAGCCCAGATTAAGCATCTCCATGAGACCAAGAGGTAACATGGGATAGCAAGCATGGGGCTGATTTTGGAGTGAGGAAGATCTGAGTTCAAAGCCCAATTTATAGATGATTCTATGACTATAAACAGGTCATTTAACTCCTAATTGTCCTTTAAGTACAATTACTATGAATTTCTCCTCTTCCTAAGACACAGTAGAGAAGTTATCAATAAAAATAAAAGTATATATATATGCATACATATCAATAAAATATATGTATAAGATTTTTAAAAAATGTTTCTTGATGGATTTCTTACAACTCTAAGGAAAAGAGGTAGCAAGCTACAGCTAAAAATTCAAAACTTTTCCACATTCTAATTTTTTTATTTGTAACTTTCAGCAATACTGTTGTTATGTTTCTAAATTCTAGAAATATTTCCAATATTTCTAGTGATATCTAGTAATATCAATAAATATTGAAGAGTTAGCATGTGAAACTGTATTAGTAATTACCTTATTCTTGAATAGTTAAATATCTTTTGTTTACTAAAAAGGATATTTTATTTTGCTGTATTAAATTATCTTCTAAGAATATAGTATAATGTCAAAAAATTTCCTCTTCTGCACACTCTGACATTGGTTTTTATGCATCTAATTTTCTATTTATCTCTTTTTAAATGTTTATTATGTATAGGTAGCTGGCCCAGTAAAAAAATGTCTTAATAGGGTTTTAGAATATTAAACATTTGTTGATCACCAACTAGTGAACTTAGTTCAGGGACTTTTTACATCAGTCATTAACGTAACTACTTAATCATACTTATTTTTGGGAACCCATGTCATTTGGTGGGAACAGAGCACATGCTGAGAGATAAACTGAATGTTTAGTTAGCCTGGAAAAAATGTTATAAACATTACTGTCTTATTTACATTTACAAAATGGCTCACAAAGCAAAAACTGTATTTGGACATTGTGTTTTTATTTAAAGTTTGCTTTTTGATATCCTTAAAATACTTGAGATACAGAGGTTTTATACAGCAAAGTTGGGTTAAATTCTCAGAAGACATATATATATATATATATATATATATATATATATGTCTTCTGAATTTATATACTTTTAATTTCTTCAGAGGAAAAAACAATATATGTATAAAGTAATGTTTATACGTATATTGTTTTTTCCTCTGAAAAAATTTGCTAACTAGTTAGTGTGGGTTCTAGCAGCTATCAAGCCAAAAAGACTTTGAATATGATTCCAGTGTTTGACTATATCTACTCTCTAAATTTTCATTTGGAAAGGCACATTACTCCAAGATTGCCTGCCAGGTATTAAACTGTTTGGGCCTGGCTACCTATGAAATAGATAAAAATACAAAACCGTTCTTACTCTTCTATAATTCCCTGACTCTTTTACTCTGGCAGTGGTGCTAATATGGTACAGATAAACATTAATTATTCATATTTTTAGCATACTCTATCCATCAACCAAGGAATTAAGACACTATGAGAAGAATTTCAGTTTCTCTGTAATAAGTCTTGAGCCAATTTTTCAGTTGTGACTGACTCTTTGTGACCCTATTTATGGTATTCTTGACAAAAATACTGGAGCAGTTTGCCATTTTCTTCTCCAGTTCATTTTACAGATGAGGAAACTGAGGCAAATGGAGTTAAGTGATTTGCCCAGGTTCACACAGCTAGTAGTGTGAGACTGAGACTGGATTTGAATTCAGTTATCCTCTAGTGTGCCTGCCCTAACTCTCAGTAAAATCAGAAGATGAAAAGAAATTGAGGTAACTGGAAAAATAGCTGTCAGTTTACCAGAGTTGATAGAGCTGAAGTCAGTTTGCTCAAAAGTAACAGTGGAACCTTGGTCTTCTTATCTTGCTTTATTCATTGAACATAAAAATACAGTTCACTATGAATATATTTATAAATCACATGCCAACAATAATTTCAGAAGAAATATTTTTGAATAATATTTCATTCTGAGGCAGTTAGATGGCACTGGTTTTGGAATCCAAGTTGAAATCTGGCCTTAGAGACCTAACTAGCTGTGTGAATCTGGGCAAATCACTTCATTCCAATTACCTTGCAAAAAATTATTTTTCCCCAATTACATGTATTTTTTAATTCAATTTAATATTCAATTAAAATTTGTTTTTGAATTCCGAGCTTTTTCTCTCCTTCATTCTTCCCTTTCCTAAGACAATAAAACATATGAAAATTAAAAAATAAATTTGGCAAACTGAAAACTTGACAGTCTTCTCAATTAAGTTAATGTACACTTTGATTCCTAGTGATTTCAGTGAGAAAATGGGCATAAGAAAATATGGGGAAACTATCTTGGAAAATATGACACAAGCCTATATTCAACTGAGCACTGTATGCTGATACAACATGAGTATCAGGAACAGGAATGTAACACGTCAGTCATATGCCAAGGACTTGATAGATCACAAAAATAAAAATGGCTGTCTCACCAAGAAAAAAACTGGTTACCTGTATTAATAGTCATCATTTCAAAATCTGATATCTCTATGTAGGCAGAATATCAATGAGATGGAGCAAAAGAAAATGTTAAGTGAGATAAAAGATAAAAGTGAAGGGTTTTCTTTGCCTCCATCTCAGGGTAATAAAAGAAGTCCAAAATTCTGAATCAGATATTTTTCCTCTGGCATGAGAAGGCTTCACTATTGGGTCTCAGTTTCCTCAGCTAGAAAACAAAGGTGTTAAATTAGATCATCCTTACAATCCCTTCCAGCTCTGATTCTTTTAATCTTGGGATGAGAACAATTCCAACTTGGTT
This sequence comes from Sarcophilus harrisii, assembly GCF_902635505.1. Classification (NCBI taxonomy): domain Eukaryota; kingdom Metazoa; phylum Chordata; class Mammalia; order Dasyuromorphia; family Dasyuridae; genus Sarcophilus; species Sarcophilus harrisii. The sequence goes on from NC_045430.1 coordinate 230,947,421, forward strand.
TGTTCCAACAAGCTTTAGACTAGAAAAAATGAGGAAATGGACAGAAAGTAAAGACATTTGCTTCATCACCACTCCCAAAAAGCATTTAACAGATTCAAAACTGAACATGGCAAGGAGACCAAAAGAACCCAAAAGAAAAATCACCTATCAAGTACTTGACATCTTCCCAGGAAGAGATGTATTACCACTAGGGTCACACCATTTTAAAGTGAAAAGTTAATTTCAAAGCATGATGGAAGAGGCTGCTGAGATTACTAATGATAACTTATCTTTTAGAAGTGCCATAAAATGAATCATTGAGGTTTTGTATGTGACCAGAAAAAAGATGGACTGGCTGGGTAGTGTCAAAAAAGGCAACAGACTGACTGGATATGATGTGAAGGCTGGCTCTTACACACTTCTGGAGGGAAGGCCTGGGCTAGATCTGCTGCCTTTTTTGGGGGGAAGGGGAACAGAGTATTATTTTAGGATCTCAGCAATCTACCATCAGGACTTGCAAACTTTCAGTGTTCTCCAAGTGGGTCAGTTGGGAGAAAAGTCTCATTGTTGTGCCCCCGGTCTGGACTCTGAGAAAACGGCTGCTGGACTTGGCCCCTCTCAGGCAGCTGGGAAGCTCTGCTGGCTTAGACTCACAAAACTAGCTCTCCCTTTGGACTGGAATTCTTGTCTTGGTTCTTCTTCTGCGGGCTTCAGACTGACCTAGAAGCTGGAACTTCTGCAGTCTGAACGTGGCACTGCGCTTACTTTTGAGCTTGCTTCTCTCTTTGCCTTGCTCAGAACCTGTCACCACTCAGTAGCCCAGATTGCCACTCCTGGGCGCAGGTCCCCTCCTCGTTCTACCTGGCTCTGTGGGCCAGAACTGGGCAGTGACTGCCAAAGCTGCTGATGGCCCCATCATGGTGGCCCAATGTGGCTCTAAGACCTCCCCTTGCCTCTTCCCTGCACTGGAGCTCTCTGTGTGGTAGCTCCTACCCACAGCCCATATCCAGTGTCCGTGGGCCTGTCTCCCAAGGTGAACTGGGTTGGGAAAATGACTCATGATGATTTTTGTTTCTTGAATTTCCTCCTCAGCTTTACTTGTGATGCAAATGCCTCTAAACCAAATCTAGATCTGAGGAGGATTTTTTGGGTGAGGGGCTGTGAGGCAGAAATTCACTGTACTGTTTCCTGCTGGTTTGCCATCTTGCTTCTGTCTCCTAGATGGTATTTCTCTTTACACTATCAGCTAAAGCCCCAGTTCCTTATATCCTTTCTCTTCCCTTCTCCCCACATTCATTGTCAGTTGCCAGTTAACATTCTGGTTCTGTTTAACTAATTCACATCAATTAGCTTTTTAAAAAGGGATATTTACTTTAAAGACATACCAAAACCAGAAGCAGGAGTATTTTCCCTCCATACCTGAGGAGCTTATTTCCTTCTATGTCACCAGATCACCTTGATCCCTGGGAGAGTGTGCCCAGATTAAATGTAGTTTCTACAGAGCAGGAGCCCCTTGTGGTTCACATCCAAATATGGCCTCATTCAGGGATCACTGACAGGAGCCTTGCAGCTTGTTCCCGACTTTTCTGAGTCTCAATGCTGAACAGAATGGCTACAGAACCTTGCATACCTTCCACTCCCCTTATGTGGACTCTTGAAGGTCCTATGGTCATAACCATCTCCAGTATTCTTTAGAAAATGGAGCTAGTGGGAGGCAGATGCACAATTAGAATACTGATCTGACTTTCCTCCTCCTGTCTCTCCTTTTCCAGCTTTGACTGGTTGCATTCTCAGTACAATAGGAACTGTGATTTCATTGTAAGGGGGTCACCCACCTGCAGATTGCAACTCATGGTGACATGAAGTGACTTGTCCAGGGTCACACAGCTAGGATTTGTTCCCATATTCTTCTGGCTCCAAGCCTGGCACTTTATCCACTGGGCCAGACTATTTCTCTCTTACAGTCAGTATGGGTCATCTTGTCATCTTGTAGTATAGCAAAAAGGAAATTGCAATATGAGGCAAATGGGCAGAGAAAAAACACTTTGGAAATTGTAATGGTGTCCTTTTCATGCTCAGTTTTCTTATATTGTTAGAAGGCTAATGAAGTGGAAGATTAGCTCCTTCAGAGAATAAAATAACACAAATGAGGCCATATTTCTTTCTGATTGCTTTTCTTATTTTTTCTCTTGGCTTCATGGAGAAAGCAAACTACTGCTGTTAACACCCGGCTGTGATGTTAGCTGTCATTTTGTTCAGTGTTTATATTGCAACACTGATTAGGTTGAATAATATATAGATAGAAGAGTACCAGACACCTGCATCAGTTCCAAAGATTTTCTGAAGGACTTTCACCTTGTACAGATTGTGTTTACACACAAAAATTTGCTTTGTTACGGCCAAGCAAGTGAATTGGATTTTTGTCATATGCCAAAAACAATTATTTCCAAATCTTTGTGCACACACAGATGCATGTATATGTGTGTGTGTGTGTGTGTGTGTGTGTGTGTGTGTATATATATATATATATATATATATATATATATATATACAGCTATGTGTTCAGCTTGTGTGTCAGTTATTAAAGATTAAGAATCTGAGAAATACTGTCTTCAGAAATACTGAATCTGATCATAGATTCAGATCCACAAAGGTCATCTCATACCACTTCCTCATTTCACAGGTGAGGAATTTGAAAAGTTCTTTTTCACTTTACACAGAATTATAGTTGGATAGTTCAGTGGTAAATTACATCCATATTTTCAATCAATATTGTATTGAAAATTTTAATAAAATACCAAAATCTTTAAATACATTTTAAAACTATAAATATTTGGATATATTCATTCTTCTCTTCCCTATCCCACCAGTTATACTCCTTGCAAGCAGGAAGTCACATCATTTTTTATCTTCATATCTCCAGAAGCTAGCCCAGCTCCCTGGGATATAGTTACCACTTTATAAATGTTTGTTAAATTTCTCTATGTCCTCTTAGCATAATCTCTCTTGGAATTTGGAAGCCATTGAGTAGCCAGGCATGGATCTAGAGGCTATTTATATATTAGATCCACCAAAGAATCAAAATACAATTATAATATCTCTCATCCCTTTTCTCTGGGCATTTTTTCTAGTATATGATAGTCACACAGAGACATGTTTGCAATTCATCTTTGCTATTAGGGGAAGAGCATCATCTTCCAATCAATAATCGCTTGTTCTATGACATACATTGTGCTGGTGCCATGTCAAACAAGCAGAGCCAGGACAGCAACTGAGTCTGTACCACATAATTTGGTACTTGATTACCAATTATCTTATATATTATTCTCTAATTGTTTCTTATTCAAAAGCCTTTCCTCACCAAACAGAATATAAGCTAAATGAGGACAGTTGGTCACATCTTCTACTACTTTTGTATTCTGTTTAGCACCTTACATGGTAATGGGAAATAATAACCTTTCTAAAATAGTCACTGATTAGGCTGTAGGTTAAATAGAAAATATTTGTGTATGGAAGAACTTGGGGGGCTGGCAGTGATTGTAATGATGAGGCAGAAAGATAATTCAAACAGTGGTGGGGGTTTTTTCAAGAACTAAAAGGGAAGCATTGCCAACAATGGTAAGTTCTATTATTTATTATTTTTATTACTCATGATTGGGCACAATAAGAACAAAGAGAATGTTTGCAGAAATACAGAAAAAAATCATAATTTGTTGATTGCATTGATTGTCTAGGAAGAGAGAGAAAAGATGCTTAGGATACAAAATGTGTCCCCACACCATGTCGGTGCCATTCTCTTTGACACAGACCATTGCTTGTCATTATAATAGATTCCAAAACTTAAAGAATGATATCTGCTATAAACTGATTTCAAAGCAACCCAAGTTTTTATGTTTTTAAAAACATGTTTTCTTAGATACAAAAATAAAAAAAAACTTTGCTTGTGATTTTGGGTCAGTAAGACACTGAGACAATATGGCATAGTGACAACTGGGCTGGATTTGACATCAGGAAAATCTGGTTCAAATCTCACCCCTGATACTGACTAAACAAGTTACTTAATCCTCAAGTAACTAACTTTCAACCTCCCAAATCATACACAGGTTGCTATCTGCATTGGCAGAGGAAATTCTCTTATCAGGATTTCCTCATACTGATGAAATCACTGATTCTTCTTGAAAGGGTAAAGTAAAATATTTGGCCACATTCTAAGGAAAAAATCAGTGATTGAACAAATGTGTAGAAAGAGAGGAAATAAAGCAATAAGAAGGGAGACAATCCATTCTGTGGCTCTCTACACAGTAAAAATTATTCTGCTTTATTAGGCTTCACAAAATTTAGAAACTATTGTGTACATTTTCAAAAGAACTAAAGTTTCATAGATATGTTTTATCTTAAGCACTTAAGGGACTTGAAAAACCAGTTAATACATATTTAGGAAACTTGTTGCTGAATCATCACCCCGAATTCTTGCCTGCAGTTGATTTTATTTACCTTCCTTCTAGTTTATGAAGTCGTCTTTTATATCAGCCGATATCACTGTTTATTATCACCTCTACCTATTGTTTAGTTGTCAGCTGTTTGCACCTGTCAATGAACTGACCACATAGAGACCAGTGTGTGTATTCCAGAGAAAGTGGAATGTCAGCAGCTGACAAAACAAAATCATAGCTTAAAGGGGATGGGGGGAAAGGCCTCTATAGAATGACATTAAAATTTTAGTCCCAACAGAAGAGCAAACAATATCATTTCCACCTGAGTTGGATCTTTTTTCTTTTAAAGAACCTTTTCAGTTTTTGTAAAAATATCGGTGCTTTAAAGGGAACTTGGGTTATTATTTGCTGGAAGATAAATATTGATTTACTGTAGACTTCACTAGCTATAGCTCAAATATAGCATTAAGCTGGATATGGAAAGAGTTTGGAGATAATACAGGATCTGGTCCACTGTATATCTGAGCAGAAACAAAGCCTTTGTGAATATGCCATCATCAATTCCAAGCCAGAAGGCATCTTAGAGACCATATAATCTAGCCCCACCATTTTAGAGATAAGAGTTGAAGAGGTTGAGCTATTTCCCAAGATTGGGGGTGAAGAATTGGGCCTCTTGACTTCTGTATCCTTCCTTTCCCCGATGCCAACCTGTTCTATTAAACCATGTTCCCTTTTAGTACTATAAGACAACTAAGCTTTTTCTGCAGTCTCCAGAACAGCAGTTCAAATGTTATGTCCTCTACTTTCCAGCCAGGGAATCAACCATTGCTAGAGGGCTAAAAGCAAGGGGGAAAGGGAGATTGGGATGGAGGGAAGAACCTTCCTCCCCTGTGGGAAACTTGATTCAGATGAGGTCATATCCTTTTCAGCAACTTGTTTGGGATACAATAAGATCCCAAGTTTTTGCTGATTCAAGATGGATCAGATTATTTCCCTCCTCCTGCCTCTATAATTTCTATCAATTTCAATTATTAAAAAAAAAAAACAGCCCAGCTCCTTCTATTAACACAAAGAGAAGTATTAGTCATAGCTTCTTTTAGGTATTTGGTTTAGTATTTCAATAGTGAATGATTCCTCCTCTGTATTTCCTTGCAATTACTCTGACTTACTGATAGTCAAGTGGTAACAAATACCAGTAATTCATTCACTCTTCAATGATTTTATGAGTCTTGAATCAACAATTGACTCATAGAATGTCAGAATTGGAAAGGATTTTATAATTAGTCCAAACCTTTCATTTGGCAGAAGAAATTAAGACCTAGGGAAAATTTAACTTTTTTTAATCAGATTAGTGGCAGAGCCAAGGCTAGAACCCAGACCTCCTGATTTCCAAGCTAGTGCTTTCCCTACCATGCTATAGTCATTTCCCTTAAAGCATAGCTGGGAGAATGAGAGGACAAAGAGAAAAGGACACCATTAAGCTTGGAAGGTATTGGATCAAATCTCTTAAGCTGATTTTTTTATTATAGCTTTTTATTTACAAGATACATGCATGGGTAATTTTTGAGTATTGACAATTGCAAAACCTTTTGTTCCAATTTTTCCCCTCATTCTCCCCACCTCCTCCTCCAGATGGCAAGTTGACCAATACATGTTAAATATATTAAAGTACATGTTAAATACAATATATGTATACATGTCCATACAATTATTTTGCTATACAAAAAGAATCAGACTTTGAAACAGAGTACAATTAACCTGTGAAGGAGCTGATTTTTTTTTAGCTGAGACTCCAGGAAATCAGAGTCAGTCTTGAACCTTTTTTCCTAGGAGAGTTGGATTACTTTGGTTGTGGTGGTGGGGACACTACTTTCTGAGCCTATGAATCCCCAAATGAATTCGTTCCCTTAGACCTATTAATCCAAGGACTGATATCAAGAGAGCCAAGGTGACAATATATGGAGCAAAGAATGTGCTGAGAAGTCAGCTGTTAAGGCAGAAGTGTGGGTCTTAAGTCAAATGTGCAGGAGATAGAAAATCAATCTCAGGGATCAAGACAGAGCCAAGGATGCTCTGACCACAGTCAGGGAGAAAGAGAGCAGTTAAGCTGTGAGAACAGGCAGCTACTGCTGCCACCTGTAGTTGTGATATGACCATCAGCCCCTTTGCCACTCTAAGGCAGCCTTCAGTAGTGCACAAAATCAAGGAAAGTCTTGGTCTTTAGGCTGTTCTTGCCAAGCCTTTATAATAATGTTCCTAGATCTGAGTTTGTTGAGAGGAGGGAAAGCTGGAAAATCAAATAAGATGCCATTGGAAGAATTATGCAGTTCTGCCTTTGAGTATTGGCTTTCATCCTTGTTCTTTCTTTTGTATTCCCATGGGGTGGACATGTGCTTGAAAAGCACAGTTCACTGGGCCATGCACCTAAGGGCTAGGCCATGATGGCCATGTCACAAGGTCCTGCCTCCTTGACAATACCTGCGGAGGGGGTTGCCAGGTCAGAGGTGATGGGACTAGGCCAATCAGTGATCACAGGCCCTTGGAAGGTTTGGAACCAGGTAAGAGGTGTTCCAAAGCAGAGGCAGGCAAGGAGCCTAAGCAAAGCAATGGTTGGAATAGAGGCAGTTATTCAAGGTACTCTGGCGTCAGAGCAGGAAAAAGGTGGCAGAAGCCAAACCAGCCTGATAATGATATAAAAAAGCAGAGAGAAGGTGGTCAGTGATTCAGAAGGTTGTGGGGGGGGGCCTGTGGGAACCTGAGAGCCCAAATGACCATGACATCAGCAGAGGGTCAAGCAGAAGATAACATAAAGAACAGACTACAGACACAGCAAGAAAATGATGCAGAATTCATTTTCTGCCCCCATCCAGGAAAGTGCTTCCTGTAGGGACAAGTTCCAATCCCAGGAAGGATGGAGGAACCATCGTTAAAGAGGAGGGCAATACTGAGGGAGCTATGTTGGAAGGGGCAGCACACTAATGTGGCTGTAGTGAGGAGTGGGAAAGCAAAGTCAGGAGATGACCAGCTCCAATCGTTCTGAGCTATAATGACAAGGGGGATCAGTCCACCTGTAAGCAGTAGGATGTAATCTACACATGGCCAGGATTGGGCTCATGAATCCAGTGATTCCTTGGCAGTCATTTAACCATATTCTGTCCACTTTGGCCATGCCCTTTTGTCACTTCAAGATTAATAGGTAACATACTAGGTAGTAGTGAAGTGGGAAGACTCTTCAAGTAAAGACTTGGAGATCTGAGCAATACAAGGAGATAAGGAAAAGTGACGATCTAACCCTGAGAAACACCCCAACATTAGAGGTTACACTAAAGCAATAAGTGAAAGCTGGGCAATGGTCAGGAGAAAGCTTGAAAATGTCGGTTGGATAGCTGATCCAGATCAGGAAAGCCAGCAGGAGCCAAGAAGGAGGAAGAAACCAGAAGTCTAGATTGAACAACAGGGAACAAGGTAGTACATGGGACAGAAAGATGAATTTTGGCCAACGTCTATGTAATAATGCTGTTCTTTGAAATAAATAAGTATGAGATATGATGATATTGAGTTTTGGAAATCAGGTGAAAGAACAAAAAAGTCAAACTCTTATGGACTTTCCATGACCTAGACTAAGTCACTTACTGATTCAAGTAAAAGTCTGTCTTGGGCCTAAATTATCAAGCTTCTCTGTAACTGAGAAGGTATAACCTCAATGTTCCTTTGAAACTACAATATTTATCTGTTTTTTTTCTTTTTTTCAGCCAAGAACTTTGATGAAAAAAATATCTCCTATACCTCTAAGTTTAATGAGAGAAAAAGTACCATTAATGAGCAAACTTGAAAAAGAAAAACTAGAGGTATTGCTTTTATTGTTATTTTGTAACATAGTTGTTTTTATTAAAAGTTTCTAAAGAAAGGCAGAAGTATCTCTGCACCAAGGGTTAACTTTATTAATAGAACATTGATCTTAATAATATACCTCTCCTCTTCCAGTCCACTGATTAAAAAGTTTTTACCATTAGAGAATCATTTCTTTGGCTTTCCCTCCTATTAAAATGAAAATTACTCTAGAAGGAGATAATACCACACTGAAAACATAGACATGAAGGCTGATACCAGATAATAAATAGATAGCCTGTCATTTCCCTCCAAAAAGACTTTATGGTCACCTTTTTCTGTTGTCTAGATGTTCTTTACTTATATTGTTTCTGTAAGACTCTTCAGTCTTGTCACTATGGAATTAATTAGCTTAATTCTTTGTTTCTATTAGACGGAAGATATACTGTGGAGAGAAACAGAAGACAGTAAACAGCCATTGGCGTATCAAGTCTCAAAACTGAAGAGAGTTTTGGAAATGCAGAAAAAATACTTAAAATGGTAATTTGCCCATTATTTTAAAAAAATGTTGAATTTGTGAAGTAAACTATTTAAGCCCTTTATTTTTTTTCAGTATTCAACTGGAATCTGATCAAGAAATCAAACTGTGGGAAAGGAAATACCTAATTCTAAGGAACAGGTATAGTGCCACGTCATATACAAACTCTATATTATAAAAAATTATATGATCATCTTGCCATTAAGTACCATTTGTCCTTATAAACTAATCTTCTCTTCCTATGGGAGTGTCTGTGGTTTTCATGTTTGTGAGAGAGGGAACTCTCTTTAGATATCTGCTTGTCTTTGTAGCCTTGTTTGGGCTATGAAGGATTCACAATTAGCAGATTCCTCTGGCAGGGTTATGTAGCTAAACAGATTACCCTTCCCAAGGTTTTTAAATATGTCTCACCTTTAGTGGCTTATCTGGGATCTCTACAGATTTTGAGCCTTTAGGAAGAAGATTGCTTATCCCTCTAATAATCTAGAATGTTTCTCCTTTGCAAAGAGATGGTTCTGTTTTTCTTTCTTTCATTTTCTTTCTTTCTTTCTTTCTCATTCTCTCCCTCCTTCTCTTTCTTTTTCTTTCTTTCTTTCTCTCTTTCTTTCCTTTCATGTCTCTCCTAACTCTTCTCCTTAATTTGTTGTTGTCAGTTTTTTCAATTATGTCTGACTCTTTGTGATCCCATTTGGAGTTATCTTAGCTTCTTTAGGGTTATCGAATACTACTTCTCAAAAATACTGGAGTGCTTTCCAATTCCCTTTCCCTAATAATCATCCCACTGGGAAGAAAAATGAGAAAGATGCAAAAGGAAATACAAAATGAGAATAAGAATGCCTAAAAAAATCAAAATTGGCCAAATGGGAAAGGAGATACAAAAAGCCCACTGAGGAAAATTATTACTTAATAATTAGAATTGAAATATGGAAGCTAATGACTTAATAAGAAATCAAGACACACCAAAACAAAACCAAAATGATGGGGAAAATAAGAAAAATGTGAAATATCTCATTGGAAAAACAATTAACCTGGAAAATAGATCCAGGAGAGAGAATTTCAAAATCACTGGTCTGTCTGAAAGCCACAATAAAAAAAAGAGTCTGGACATCATCTTTCAAGAAGTTATCAAGGAAAACTGTCCTGATATTCTAGAACCAGAGAGTAAAATAAAAATTGAAAGATCTACCGATCACCTCCTAAAAGAGATACCTAATAACCATATCTATATTTTTCTACTGATTTTTATATAGTGTGCATCATCTAGGTCACCCTCTCATCACTTTTTAATTCTAAGATATAGTGCCCAGAATTATATATATTACTTCATTTACGATCTGATCCATGAATGTCATCACTTTCCTAGCTTTTGCACGATATGATTTCATTAATACAAGCTGGGTTTGCTTTTTATTTATTTATTTTGACTACTATAACATGCTGTTTGTTCCTATGGAGTTTTTGACAGAGCTCTCAATACACCAAAAATCTCTACACTTTTTCTTCATAAGACCTGATTTCTGTGCCTTCTCATCCCTCCTATCCTTTAGCAGTTGACCTTTAACCCAAGTATAAAATTTTCCATTTGAAACATTTGTTTCATTCTTTTAACCTAGCACTTTTTTATCTGAGATAGTATGGAAGACTATTGCTTTTGGATCTAGGAAACTTGATTTTAAATCTCAATTCTGCTCTCTACTCCCTGGATGAATTTGGGCAAGAAACAATGTTTTCAGCATTCTGTTTCCTCATCTTTACAGATTTACTATGAAGAAGTTGAAAAAAATGGATTCTGAGATCCCTTCCATCTAAATCTATGATCCTAGAATTTCAATTTTATCACCTATGTTTGTTTCCCCTCATAGCTTCATGTCATCTACAAATTTGATAAACCTTGTCATATGCATCTTCATTCAAATTATTGATTTAAAAAAAATTGAAAGGATATGACCACTTCCGGCCAAGATGCAAGATGCCAGAGAGGGGGTACACAGCTGTGTAAGCTCCCCGTTTTTCTCTCAGGACTCATTTCATGACAAGCCTCTGAATTAATGCCTGACTGAAAAAAAAACCCACAAATAGTTATCAAGAGAAGACATCCTTGAAATTCGCCAGGAAAGGTCTGTTTTTGCTCAAGGGTGGGAACAGTTTTAGATCGGGCGCAGGTTGAGGGCAGGCAGCGGCAACAAAAGCACAGCAGGCAGCTCACAGCCGAGCAAACTGGAGTGGGGTGGGGTGTGATCTCAGCTGTCTCTGCAGGGAGAGTTTTGCTACCGGATCGGATACTTTGCCCTGGCAGCAAGTCAGTAGCCCAGCAGAGAAGCTAAAAACACCTGGGTGAAGAATACAACCCCAAACAGCTGGAGTCTCTTGGGACCTGGCCACCGCTCCTCCACAGTGTCTCAGCATGCTCTCCGAGTCTCAGAGCACAGGGGCAGCACAGCCATTGCTGTCCTGTTAGGGCCTCGCTGCTGCCCCGCCCCCAGTCTGTAGAGGAAGCTGGGTAACACCACCCAGCCCCCAAAAGAAAGCAGATTCCTTTTGGGGATTTTTTTTTTTTTGCTAGTTTGTCTCTGATTCTTCTCTGACAAAATGAGCAAAAAATTGAAACAGGCTTTAACCATTGACAGCTTTTATACGGATAGAGAGCAGACTCTAAAACCTGAGGAAACTAAAAACAGACTGTCTCCAAGTGAATCCCCAAAGGAGCAGATCATCTGTTCCTCAGCACAGATGAATCTCATAGAAGAAATTAAAAAGGCTCTCACAAGAGAGCTAGAAGAAAAATGGGAAAAGGAGAGGGAGGCTTGGCAAGAGAGTCTGGAGACGTCATCCCACTCACTTAAAGACAGAATGGATAAAGAAATAAAATCCTTGAAAAATAGGATTAGTGAAATGGAAACAGAAAATAGCTCTCTAAAAAATAAAATTGGCAAAATGGAAAAAAATTCCATAGAACAAAACAACTCACTTAAAAACTCAATTGGACAGTTAGAAAAAGATATTAAAAAAGTAAGTGAAGAAAATACTTCATTGAAAATCAGAATCGAACAAATGGAATTGAATGACTTGAGGAGACAAGAATCAGTCAAGCAAAACCAAAAAAATCAAACAATGGAGAAAAGCGTGAAATACATTCTTGGGAAAACAACAGACCTGAAAATAGGTCTCGGAGAGACAATCTGAGAATTATTGGACTCCCAGAAAAATATGATGAAAAAAGAGCCTGGACACTATTTTCCAGGAAATTATTGAAGAGAACTGCCCAGAAGTCATAGAAACAGAGGGTAAAACAGACATTGAAAGAATTTATCGATCACCTATTGAAAGGGATCCTAAAATCAAAACACCAAGAAATATAGTGGCCAAATGCCAGAACCCTCAGACAAAGGAAAAAATACTGCAAGCGGCTAGAAAAACCCAATTCAAATATAGAGGAGCCACAATAAGGATCACCCAGGATCTAGCAGCATCCACATGAAAAGATCAAAGGGCCTGAAATATGATATTCTGAAAGGCTAAGGAACTTGGTATGCGACCCAAAATAACTTACCCAGCCAGAATGAGCATCTTTTTCCAGGGAAGAAGATGGTTATTCAAAAAAATAAGTGAATTTCACCTATTTTTGATGAAAAAAACAGAATTTCACAAAAAATTTGATCTACAAATACAGAACTCAAGAGAAACCTAAAAAGGTAAAAAGAAATCTTGGGAACTATATTTCTGCTATAAAGATGTATAAAGAATACATGTATACTTTGTTCTAGAAACTAGAGGTGGAAAGGACATTGTACCAGAAAAAGAGTAAAGAGGGGGTATTACATCTCACAAAGAGGCAAAGAAAACCTATTATATCTGAGAGAAAGAATGGAGGGGGATGAATATAGTGGGTATCTTACTGCCATTAGAATTGGCTTTAAGAGAAAAATTTTAGACATATTCAATTTATGGTGAAACTTCTCCCACCTCATTGAAAAGTGGGAAGAGAAAAGTGAAAAGGGAAGGAATAAGCTAAGCAGAAGGGAATATGGAAACTGTGAGGGAAAGGAGTAAGATAGGGGAGGGAACTCTAAGGCAGGGGGAGGGATACTAAAAAGGGAGGGCTGTGAAAAACAAGTGGTGCTCACAAGTTTAATACCGGGGAAGGGGGTAAGGGGGAAAGAAGGGAGAACAGCATAAACAGGGGTTAACAAGATGGCAAGTGATACAGAATTGGTAATTTTAATGATAAATGTGAACGGGGTAAACTTCCCCATAAAGAGGAAGTAGTTAGCAGAATGAATTAAAAGCCAGAATCCTACAACATGTTGTTTACAGGAAATACACCTGAAGCAGGGAGATACATACAGAGTAAAGGTAAAAGGTTGCAGCAGAATCTACTGTGCTTCAGGTGAAGTCAAAAAAGCAGGGGTGGTCATCCTGATCTCAGATCAAGCAAAAGCAAAAAATGAACTAATTAAAAGAGATAAGGAAGGGCACTATATCTTGCTAAAGGGTCACATAGATAATGAAGCAATATCAATATTAAACATATATGCACCAAGTGGTGTAGCATTTACATTCTTAAAAGAGAAATTAAGAGAGCTGCAAGAAGAAATAGACAGCAAAACTATAATAGTGGGAGATCTCAACCTTGCCCTCTCAGAATTAGATAAATCAAACCACAAAATAAATAAGAAAGAAGTCAAAGAGGTAAATAGAATACTAGAAAAGTTAGATATGATAGATCTCTGGAGAAAACTAAATGGAGACAGAAAGGAGTACACTTTCTTTTCAGCAGTTCATGGAACCTCTACAAAAATTGACCATATATTAGGACATAAAAACCTCAAACTCATATGCAATAAGGCAGAAATAGTAAATGCATCCTTTTTAGACCACAATGCAATAAAAATTACATTCAATAAAAAACCAGGGAAAAGTAGACCAAAAAATAATTGGAAACTAAATAATCTCATACTAAAGAATGATAGGGTGAAACAGCAAATCATAGACATAATTAATAACTTCACCCAAGAAAATGACAATAATGAGACATCATTCCAAAATGTGTGGGATGCAGCCAAAGCGGTAATAAGGGGAAATTTCATATCTCTAGAGGCCTACTTGCCTAAAATAGAGAAAGAGAAGGTCAATGAATTGGGCTTTCAACTAAAAATGCTAGAAAAAGAACAAATTAAAAACCCCCAGTCAAACACTAAACTTGAAATTCTAAAAATAAAAGGGGAGATCAATAAAATTGAAAGTAAAAAAAAACCCATTGAATTAATTAATAAAACTAAGAGTTGATTCTATGAAAAAATCAACACAATAGACAAACCCTTAGTAAATCTGATTAAAAAAAGGAAAGAGGAAAATCAAATTGTTAGTCTTAAAAATGAAAAGGGAGAACTCGCCACTAATGAAGAGGAAATTGGAGCAATAATTAGGAGTTACTTTGCTCAACTTTATGCCAATAAATTCTACAACTTAAATGAAATGGAAGAATACCTTCAAAAATATAGACTTCCCAGACTAACAGAGGAGGAAGTAAATTGCTTGAAGAGTCCCATTTCAGAAAAAGAAATAGAACAGGCAATTAAACAACTCCCTAAGAAAAAATCCCCAGGACCAGATGGATTTACATGTGAATTTTACCAAACATTTAAAGAACAATTGGCCCCAATGCTATATAAATTATTTGATAAAATAGGGAATGAAGGAGTCCTACCAAATTCCTTCTATGACACAGACATGGTACTGATACCTAAACCAGGTAGGCTGAAAACAGAGAAAGAAAATTATAGACCAATCTCCCTTAGGAATATTGATGTTAAAATCTTAAATAAAATATTAGCAAAAAGATTACAGAAAAATCATCCCCAGGATAATACACTATGACCAAGTAGGATTTATACCAGGAATGCAGGGCTGGTTCAATATTAGGAAAACTATTAGCATAATTGACTATATCAATAACGAAACTAACAAAAATCATATGATCATCTCAATAGATGCAGAAAAAAATTTGATAAAATCCAACATCCATTCCTAATAAAAACAGTTGAGAGTATAGGAACAAATGGACTTTTCCTTAAAATAGTTAGGAGCATATATTTAAAACCGTCAGTAAGCATCATATGCAATGGGGAAAAACTGGAACCTTTCCCAGTAAGATCTGGAGAGAAGCAAGGTTGCCTACTATCACCATTATTATTCAATATTGTATTACAAATGCTAGCCTCAGCAATAAGAGTTGAAAAAGAGATTAAAGGAATTAGAGTAGGCAATGAGGAAACCAAACTATCACTCTTTGCAGATGATATGATGGTATACTTAGAGAACCCCAGAGATTCTACTAAAAAGCTATTAGAAATAATTCATAACTTTAGCAAAGTTGCAGGATACAAAATAGATCCCCATAAATCCTCAGCATTTTTATATATCACCAACAAAATCCAACAGCAAGAGATTACAAAGAGAAATTCCATTCAAAATAACTGTAGACAGCATAAAATATTCGGGAATCTATCTACCAAAGGAAAGTCAGGAATTATATGAGCAAAATACAAAAAACTTTCCACACAAATAAAGTCAGACTTAAATAATTGGAAAAATATTAAGTGCTCTTGGATAGACCGAGCTAATATAATAAAGATGACAATACTCCCTAAACTAATCGATTTATTTAGTGTTATACCAATCAGACTTCCAAGAAAATATTTTAATGATCTAGAAAAAATAACAAAATTCATATGGAAGAACAAAAGGTCGAGAATCTCAAGGGAATTAATGGAAAAAAAAATCAAATGAAAGTGGCCTAGCTGTACCTGATCTAAAACTATATTATAAAGCAGCTGTCACCAAAACCATTTGGTATTGGCTAAGAAATAGATTAGTTGATCAATGGAATAGGTTAGGTTCACAAGACAAAATAGTCAACTATAGCAATCTAGTGTTTGACAAACCCAAAGATCCTAACTTTTGTGATAAGAATTCATTATTTGACAAAAATTGCTGGGATAACTAGAAATTAGTATGGCAGAAATTAGGCATGGACATACACTTAACCGTATGCCAAGATAAGATCAAAATGGGTGCATGATTTAGGCATAAAGAACGAGATTATAAATAAATTCGAGGAACATAGGATAGTTTATCTCTCAGACTTGTGGAGGAGGAAGAAATTTGTAAGCAAAGATGAACTAGAGACCATTATTGATCACAAAATAGAAAACTTTGATTACATCAAATTAAAAAGCCTTTGTACAAACAAAACTAATGCAAACAAGATTAGAAGGGAAGCAACAAACTGGGAAAACATCTTTACAGTTAAAGGTTCTGATAAAGGGCTCATTTCCAAAATATATAGAGAATTGACTCAAATTTATAAGAAATCAAGCCATTCTCCAATTGATAAATGGTCAAAGGATATGAGCAGACAATTTTCAGATGATGAAATTGAAACTATTTCCACTCATATGAAAGAGTGTTCCAAATTGCTATTTTTTAAAAATAACTTTTTATTGATAGAACCCTTGCCAGGGTAATTTTTTACAACACTATCCCTTGCACTCACTTCTGTTCCGATTTTTCCCCTCCCTCCCTCTACCCCCTCCCCCAGATAACAAGCAGTCCTCCACATGTTAAATAGGTTACAGTATATCCTAGATACAATATATGTGTGCAGAACCGAACAGTTCTCTTGTTGCACAGGGAGAATTGGATTCAGAAGGTATAAATAACCTGGAAGAAAAACAAAAATGCAAGCAGTTTACATTCATAATCCCAGTGTTCTTTCTTTGGGTGTAGCTGCTTCTGTCCATCATTGATTACTTGAAACTGAGTTAGATCTCTGTCAAAGAAATCCACTTCCATCAGAATACATCTTCATACAGTATTGTGTTGAAGTATATAATGATCTCCTGGTTTTGCTCATTTCACTTAGCATCAGTTCATGTAATAATGTCAATTAATTAATAATCACTATTGATTAGAGAAATGCAAATTAAGACAACTCTGAGATACCACTACACACCTGTCAGATTGGCTAAGATGACAGGAAAAAATAATGATGAATGTTGGAGGGGATGCGGGAAAACTGGGACACTGATGCATTGTTGGTGGAATTGTGAACGAATCCAATCATTCTGGAGAGCAATCTGGAATTATGCCCAAAAAGTTATCAAACTGTGCATACCCTTTGATCCAGCAGTGTTTCTACTGGGATTATATCCCAAATATCCCCAATAATAATATAATAATCCCCAATATTAATAATTATATAATAATATATTATTATTATTGGGGATTATATCCCCAAATATATTATACCCCAAAGAAAGAACACTGGGAAATGAATGTAAACTGTTTGCATTTTTGTTTTTCTTCTTGGGTTATTTCTACCTTCTGAATCCCATTCTCCCTGTGCAACAAAAGAACTGTTCGGTTCTACACACATATATTGTATCTAGGATATACTGTTACTTATTTAACATGTATAGGACTGCTTGCCATCTCAGGGAGGGGGTGGAGGGAGGGAGGGGAAAAGTCAGAACAGAAGTGAGTACAAGGGATAATGCTGTAAAAAATTACCCTGGCATGGGTTCTGGCAATAAAAAGTTGTTTAAAAAAAAGAAAGGATATGACCAAGGATAGATCACTAGGGCATTACACTAGAGACATTCCTTTGTACCAACTTTAATCTCTTCTTTATCATTCTTAAAATCTCTTTCTTTCTCTCTCTCTCTCTCTCTCTCTCTCTCTGTCTTTGTCCCTCCCATAATGATATAAAAAGTGAAATTTTCAAATATCATGATTAAACCTAGATATACTATGTCTATGACATCCCCTTAATCTACCCTTTCAATTCTATCTATCAATGCCCTACAATTACTTCTTTGGTACACTTCCTTATTCATTACTCTTCTTCCTTTGTGTAGGATTCTGAAATTCTGTGTGTATAACAAACTATAGATGTAATCGTTGAAAACATCTTTAGCTACTGCCTAAAAGTCCCCAAAGAGTAGAGAACAAAACTGCTAATAATCAGAGTTCAGTCTGCCATTCTGGACTAGAGGATAAAATATCTTTATTAACAAGAAACTGCCAATATTTTTTCTAATAGACAAAAGAGAGTTTTATTGCCACCTTTTCTCTCATTCATTTGTTCCCCTCTTGTTAACTTAGTGTGTCAGATATCTGTCTTTACCAAGCCAAATCGATTTCATTATATGTAAAATATGCAATTGAAAGAAGTGTGTTTACAAGTCCCTCCCAATCCTAATATTCAATGATTCTTAATCAACTCTGAGAATAAATTACAAGAAAAGCAGTTACTAAATCTGCACCCCATTAAGGTAGGGATACTTAAAATGGAAGAAATTATTAAATAATATTTTGAATCAAACTCTTTCCTTCTTTATCAGTTACCATGCCCTCAAGAACGAAATGTTTACTAGACAGTCAATGGTTCGCCAATTTGTAACGCTTTCCGAGACATCTTTCAATTATAACGTAAGTAACTATGATTTTAGACTCTGTGCTCCTTTTGAGTGCTCCTGTTAATAACTTGCTGCCATACTACTTCTCAGGTGGATTTTTTCATGTGCATTCATGTGATACATATGAATATTTCTATGACTAGACTCTTTTGAGTCTCCCTTGCTTTGGCCTTCTCTTAAGGGAGAAAAGAGTGGAGGGAGTAAGTAGTCCTGAGGACCAAGACATTAGAAAGCAGAAAAACTGGAGGCATCAAGTAAACACAATTATGGATGTCTCCCCAATAACACCTCCTACATTTTTGAGATTGTAAAGTTGAAAGTTTCCAAAGTGTGGAAGTTTGCTCAGTCAATATCAATCAAATAGTCAATCCAGAAATATTCAAATCATAGAACATGGGATCCTAGAAGGGACCTTTGAATTCATTTGGCCCAGCACACACAATTTTACAGTTTGGAAACTGTGAGATTAAAAGACTTGCCCAAAGTCACATAGACATTAAGGAGCAAAATTTGAACCTGGAACCCCTGACTCTTGACATTCTTCCTGATACACTCTACTATCTATCCCTCACAAGATCATAGAGGTAATGCTTGATTCATGGAGTCTCTTCTAGTAGAACAAAAGCTCTTCAAGTTTCCACTATGCTGGAAAGGCCTTGCACATAGTATACACTAAATAAATGGTTTTTGACTTGACTGTTGATTTAACTATTAGTTCTTTGAATTTGAGGTCCTTATACATAAAGGAAGTGAGCTATATGAGTCTTGATATCATGCAATCAAGATCAATGAGAAGTTGCACCTACATGGATCATATACTCATAGAGATAGAACTAGCAGTGATATTAGAGTTCATTTGAAACCATCTGGTTCCCTCATTTTAAAGATGAGAAAAGATCTAGAAAGATGAAATTATTTTTTCTGAAGTCACCCAGAACTTAAATAGTTGAACAGGTTTTCAAATTCTGGCCCTCTAATTCTAAATTTAATATTTTTACAGCTTCTCCATTGAAGAGGCAAATGGAGGATTTGACAGAATTGATTGGAAAAGGCCCTGGTCTTAGGAAAGATTGAAAGCTAAAGGAAAAGGAGATGACAGAGGATGAGATGGATAGATAGGGTCATGGAAGCAATGTACAAGACCTTGGACAGACTTTAGGAGACAGTGGAGAATAGAAGGGCATGCATGGACCATAGTCCATGGAATCACAAAGAATTAAACACAACTGAACAACAAAAAATCAATGGTGTCAAACTTGCATAGAAATGGGGGCCACTAAACATTACATCAAAATATTTGTGGACCAGGGCAGCTGAGTGGTACAGTGGTTAGAGCACCAGCTCTGAAGTCAGGAAGATCTGAGTTCAAATCTGGCCTCAGACACAACACTTCCTAGCTGTGTGACCCTGGGCAAGTCACTTAATGCCAACTGCCTCAGCAAATTATATATATATATATATATATATATATATATATGTATATATGTATAAGATATATACAAGATATACAAGATAAGATATGTACAAGATATATATAAGATGTATAAAGATATATACATATATATATATATATATATATATATATATAAAGAGAGAGAGCCCATGTTGACTTAGTTTTAAAATGTAATAATATTATCCATGTTTCTATTGTATTTTAATTCATTTTTACAAATATTTCTCAATTATATTTGAATCTGGTTTGGTCTAAATTCAAGTATAGATTGAGACTGTGATGCCTATGGTCTACATGACAGCACAGTTAATTATATTCAGAACTGGTTGGATGAGTAAGCTATAGCTAGGCAACAGCTTGAGTACAAAAAATCCCATACTCCCAAATGGAAAGCAAATTTATAGTGCTTTCCTATAATGTGAAATGGCAGCTACACAAGCTACTAAAACCTTCGGGTTATCTTAAAAAAAAACTTGTACCTTTAGAAAGCCTTACCTCATGCCTTCTCATAATAAAGCTGTGATCCTGGTTTCTCAAAGGCTATACTAGTGGAGCAAAAGTTTTTGTAGGGTTATATTGTGCTTTGAAAAAAAATGAACTATAATCCCAATAAAGGATTTAGTATTTTCTGAGCACCAGCCTAGTTAGGTACACAGAGGTTCATTGATAATGGGCAAGACACTTGGTGATGAATTCTTTGGCCATAGCAATCCATTAAAAGAAAGATATAAAATAACCCTTATCCTCTGCTGTAGCCTTCTACTTTTGCAATGATAGGAGTAGAGAAGCTGAAAAAGATAGTGCTAAAATGAGCCATTCCTTATGACAAATATTATGTAGTGAAGCAAAACAAATTCCTGCATTGGTTGTGTCAGAAAATGTCTTATTCTATGTCTTGAATTCATCACAACTCTTTCAGGAAGTGGGTAGCATGCTTCATCATCAATAAGTCCCTCTAGAATTAGGTTAGTCACTGCATTGATCAGAGTCCCCCAGAGTTGTTTTTCCTTATAATGTTGTTATTGTAGAATTTATTCCCCTCGTTCTGCTCCCTTCTCTCTGCATCAGTTCATACAGGTCTTCTCTTATTCTGAGTTTTTCCCTGCCAACAGATAAGTATGAGCATATAGTTATAACTCTTCTATGCTCATTCATTTTCTGTTTCCTGAGTAAAGAACAATATTTTATCTAGAGTTGCCTTAATTTCAGATACTGAATCTGCTTAGTATCCTGTCTTAATATTCATGCATTAGATGTCACTTTTAAAAGTATTAAATATTACATTTCCTTTAAAATATAACCAAAAGATTAGATTTGTTTCTGCTTTCATAATTTTTCTTCACACAACTCTTATATTAATTAGCTAAGTGTGAATGTCCAGTTAGAAGCTAAATTAGTGGGCTGCTATTAAGATTTGTTAAGTTCGAACATCATGTTACAAGTTAGTCATATTTTTTTTTCTCAAGAATCCTCTAGCCAGTCAGTGACATAACTTCAAAAATAGAAATACCAGATACCTTGATCAAATAAGCTAAAAATGTTTTCATAGCCTGTCACAAAACTAAGGGATATGAAAGGTAAGTTTGAGCAGAGAGGGGAGGTTTTTATGTCAAATGGTAATCAGCAGGCATTTATGAAACCCTATTATTTATGAAGCCTCTGAAGTATTTACTAGGTACTGTATCTAGGTTAAAGATCAATTGACAAGCTGAAAAGGGAACTGAAAGGTGTCTGACTTATTGGATTTAAGTTGGCTATGTTCCCAGCTCCAATGGATGCTACTTCAGGATATGGGAAGCCACTTCCAGGTCCTATGTGACTGTGGTTTTTCAAGCTCCTGTTTGGGAAATCATTACCTCTAATCTGGAGTTTACTTTCCTGCCCCTGGAATTCTCGGGGAATTAAATGCTCCTAAAGCGATGAGGTATTCTGTTTTGTTTCATAATTTTCATGCCCACTGGAATTGGAAGGTTGAATTCAGATAAGTGCCATTTCTTTGAAAATACTAAATGGTCTGTCATCATAATTTTTTGTTGATTATATACAACTTTCACAATTCAGTAAATAATAAGCCATCTACTATGTGCAAAGAACTGGTAGGTGGTACATTGAATAAAGTACTAGGCCTGGAGTCAGGAAGCCCAGAGTTCAAAAGTGACTTTAGACACTTACTAGCTGTCTGATCTGGGCAAGTCACTTATCACCTGTTTGCTTCAGTTATTCATCTATAAAATGGGGATACACTGGAAGGAAATCACAAACTAGTCTGGTATCTTTGTCAAAGAACATCTCAAGAGTTGGATACCACTAAACAACAATTGGTGTGCAAAGTCCACTCCACTAAGGATTATACGAAGACACTGCCCTGATCCTCAGGGAGTTTACCAACGCCAGAAAAATGACATATACTGTACATGGATAGCTAAAGGTCTATAGTTAACATAAAGAACGGAGATGAGGAAATAGGAATTTGGTATTTGATCTGCCATGTTTTTCTTTCAGTGTATGATAGTTATGGAAATTTGGTATGTGTGCTGCTATTTCTGATTCCCTGGAAGCAAGGGTTTCATTTTTTTTCCAGTATGATCCCAGAGATATGGAACTGGTGGGGTACAGCTTCCTGGGACCTGGATGTTACTACAGAATGAGCCCAAACCCTGGCAGTTAGGGCAGGTTTTCTCCTGCTCCCAGGATGAGCTGAAAACAATTTCAAAATTGAGAAGTGTGTAATATCTTTATGTTTGTGGGGGGAGTTTGTGTGTATGTGTCTTTATCTAAACTTTATACATTGCAATATACTCTGCACATGGTAGATTCTAATCTTTGTTGAATTATGAATATTGCATATAATCCATATAAAATAAAGACAAAAAGTTGTGAAAGATTTTCAAAGAAAGAGAACCTCTCCATCTTGTAATCCTTCAAACTTCAAAATCCAGTGGGCATGAAAATACTCTAATAACACAAAACAAATATTTTTGGTTTTTCTTTTGTGAATGGTTGGCGCAAGGAAAGAAACAGCAGTATGTTTGAGCTAAGTTGTCAATCCGAGGGGAAAACATCTGCCAGTTTATATCAAAGCAGACTGGTACTGCCCTAACACTCATTTCTTTGTTCCTCCAGGAAAGAATATTTTGTAGAGATAGTTAGTCTTTAATTAGTTGATCTGCCATGCTTATTCTGCTGAATAACTCAGTGTCTTCTTTCCATTTTTTTGTGGATTCTAGAAAGCAAAGCCCTTATACATACAACCAAAACAGGGCCAAGCAGTGAAAGAAAAGTCATATCCATCTACAGTTTTGGTATGAAGTTTTATTTTCTTTAGATGTCTTTTGAAAAAAAACCCAGCAAATAATTTGATAACTTGATAACCTTAATAATGAAATATTTTCCTTTAGCCCCATGCAGATGGCAGTAGTCATTCTCAAAGCAGTGAAGACTTTTACCTTTCAATGCCCACTACATCAAGAGGTAAGAATTTTTTTGTGCCTTCTTAAGATTTTCCATTTGGTCATTACTATGCAATTAACAATGCAGCTAGGTGCTACTGTGGAGAGAGCACAGGATAGATTTCAGATCAAATTTACCTTAATTCATTTACTAGCCATGTGACTTTAGGCGAATCATTTAAACCTGTGTCTGCCTCAGGTTCCTATCTATAATGTGCAGATGATTAGAGCACTTAACCTTTAAAGTTGTTGTGAAGATCTAATAAAATAACATTGGTAAAGTGTTTTGCAAACCTAAAAGCATTTTTATAAAGGGTAGCTGTTATATCATGATTGTTATTGTTGTTGTCATTTCAGGGACATAAATGCTGAAGAGAGCTATATAGAATATCAAATGTTTCCCTTTGTTCAGTGCAAGCAGAGTTAGCTTCTCTACCCAGTTAGACACTGTCCCATTTTGAGTTTACTCATTTTCCTTGAGTGGTTAAATATTTGTTGTTGGAGTCACTTCAGTTGTGTCCTGTGATTGGTGACACCATTTAGATTTTCTTGGCAAAGATACTGCAGTGATTTGCCACTTTCTTCTCATTTTACAGATGAAGAAACTGTGGCAAAGGGGGGTAAGCGATTTGCCCAGGATCACATTGCTAGTAAATGTCTGAAGCCAGATTTTAATTCTGATCTTTCTAACACTAGTTCAACTGCTCTATCCACTATGCCACTTAACTACCCCTATTCAGTTTTACTTCTATTGTTGTTGCTTTATCCTGGCTATTAATAAACTTACTCAATGCTCTAGAAAGAAGGAGGTGGTCCAGGAGATTAGAAGAAGATGCAATTTTATTGCATAAAGTCAGTTTCCTCATCTGTAACATGGAGATGGCATGGGGCCAGATGAATTCTGAGAGCCCTTCTAAACTCTCAGGTTCTCATCATTGATGGAGTCAGGTGGCTGCATGTATTCTATGGCATCACACAAACCTTGGGGTCTTCAAGCTGATATTTTCATAGGTTTTGGCTGCCATATTAAAGAAAATAATATTCTTAATAAAGAATTTTTTTACCCCCATTTGCTCCTAAAAAAGCCTTTAGAGAGTAATAAGGGATCCACTGCAAAGTTCCATAAATGTTGCATCAGATGATACAGTAATACATTGCAATACTATAAAGATCCCTAATTTCATGGATGAGGGTTTTCTTTTCAAAATCACGGATCAAAAGTCACCCATGCTTCAACCTGTGAGACTCTGCTCTGTACCTTCCCACACTTATAGAAGATCCATCCACCATGATGGAAGCCTTTCTCTGGGTCTCAACATCATGTTCATTCATCTCTTCCCAATCTTATGTTGCTTTTATTATGTAGTTGCTTTCCAATCACTTTGGATCATGGTAGAGATTATGTATATCTACCATTTATCTCCCTGTTGCCCTTCAATTTTGATTGCAGCATGAAGTTTTAGTGTTTTGTTGACTATTGTGCTCCATGATTTCTTTTTTTTTTTTAATTTAATAGCCTTTTATTTACAGGTTATATGCACGGGTAACTTTACAGCATTAACAATTGCCAAACCTCTTGTTCCAATTTTTCACCTCTTACCTCCCCACCCTCTCCCCTAGATGGCAGGATGACCAGTAGATGTTAAATACATTAAAATATAAATTAGATACACAATAAGTATACATGACCAAAACGTTATTTTGCTGTACAAAAAGAATCAGACTCTGAAATATTGTACAATTAGCTTGTGAAGGAAATCAAAAATGCAGGTGGGCATAAATATAGGGATTGGGAATTCCAATGTAATGGTTTTTAGTCATCTCCCAGAGTTCTTTCTCTGGGCACAGCTGGTTCAGTTCATTACTGCTCCATTGGAAATGATTTGGTTGATCTCGTTGCTGAGGATGGCCTGGTCCATCAGAACTGGTCATCATATAGTATTGTTGTTGAAGTATATAATGATCTTCTGGTCCTGCTCATTTCACTCAGCATCAGTTCGTGTAAGTCTCTCCAGGCCTTTCTGAAATCATCCTGTTGGTCATTTCTTACAGAACAGTAATATTCCATAATATTCATATACCACAATTTATTCAGTCATTCTCCAACTGATGGGCATCCATTCAGTTTCCAGTTTCTAGCCACTACAAAAAGGGCTGCCACAAACATTCGTGCACATACAGGTCCTTTTCCCTTCTTTATAATCTCTTTGGGATATAAGCCCAGTAGTAACACTGCTGGATCAAAGGGTATGCACAGTGTGATAACTTTTTGTGTGCTCCATGATTTCAAGCCAGACAAAATATCCAGAAGAATATTATTATTTTTTTAAAATTTAATAGCCTTTTATTTACAGGATTTATACATGGGTAACTTTACAGCATTAACAATTGCCAAACCTCTTGTTCCAATTTTTCACCTCTTACCCCCACCCCCTCCCCTAGATGGCAGGATGACCCGTAGATATTAAATATATTAAAATATAACTTAGATACACACAGAAGAATATTAGAGTTTACAAGTTTTTGTTTCCGGGTAGAATTCAACTTGGAATTTCTGAAAACTCTGAAATATTCCCAAATACAACCTGGTTAGCCAGGATCATGAATAGAGTGGGATTTTAAGCCAAGAAGTCCTGAGTTCAAATCCTAACTTATATGTTGCTTACAAGTGTTATCTCCTTGAAATTTCTAGTCTCTTAACCTTGCTCAGCATCAGTTTCCTTCTGTGTAAAATGAAGATAATTATATATTGATGCTCTCTCTCTTTTTTTTGAGGAACAAGATAATAAATGTGAAACACTTTATCAGTCTTAAAATGGCACATAAATGCTAGCAATTATTATTGTTGACCCTGTTTTTTCTCTTCATTTCTGAGCCCAGCTCAGTATTCATATGTAGCATTGCCTTTTGTTGCTACTATGTTATCATTAGCTAGCCTTTATGTAGAACTTTTAAGTTTTTCAAATTTTTCTTTTCATTTTATCTTCACAACACCCTCTTGAGGTAGATAATGTAATTACCTACATTTCACAGATAAGAATATTGAGTCAGAGAAGGGAAGAATTATAGCTAGTGTTTATAATAGAATTTGAACTCAGACTTTCTGACTCCAAATCCAGTATCTTATGCATGACACCACCTAGATGCTTTAAGAATCAAATATTTACGGACTAACTCAATGGGTTGACTTAAGAAATTTCTATCATATTCTGAGATTAAATGTACCAGTACATCATCATTCACAAAAAGGAACATCTCTTTATAAGGGATCTTTGAACTTATCTTTAAATGTTTTGATAACTATTCCAATAGAATTGGTTTCATTTATATTTTGTGTGTTTTATTCCTTCAAATTTATTATTGTGAAAAGTAATCCATAGTTTTCAACAGATTTCCCAAAGGAGGGGCTGATGATGCAAAAAGATATAAGAAATCCTTGATCTATTAAAAAAAATTCTCCTCCATTTGTACTGCACTAAACACCTTCTGTGATAATGAAAAAAATACCTTTGGCAAGAACACAGCCCCTATCTCTGTTTTATATCTCATTTGATCATGATAATCTGAGGATAATTAAACTACCTCCATGGTTGTAGTTATTAAGGAATATTGTCTGATCCAAAGTAAAGGTAACAATCTGAAGAAGAAGAAGACTTTTTGTTCTGCTGTGGGGTGCTTTTTTCTTTTTTTAAATTTTTTATTTAATAGCCTTTTATTTACAGGTTATATATGTATGGGTAACTTTACAGCATTAACAATTGCCAAACCTCTTGTTCCAATTTTTCACCTCTTACCCCCCACCGCCTCCCCCAGATGGCAGGATGACCAGTAGATGTTAAATATATTAAAATATAAATTAGATACACAATAAGTATACATGACCAAGCCGTTATTTTGCTGTACAAAAAGAATCAGACTCTGAAATATTGTACAATTAGCTTGTGAAGGAAATCAAAAATGCAGGTGGGCATAAATATAGGGATTGGGAATTCAATGTAATGATTTTTAGTCATCTCCCAGAGTTCTTTCTCTGGGCGTAGCTGGTTCAGTTCATTACTGCTCCATTGGAAATGATTTGCTTGATCTCCTTGCTGAGGATGGCCAGGTCCATCAGAACTGGTCATCATATAGTATTGTTGTTGAAGTATATAATGATCTCCTGGTCCTGCTCGTTTCACTCAGCATCAGTTCATGTAAGTCTCTCCAGGCCTTTCTGAAATCATCCTGTTGGTCATTTCCTACAGAACAATAATATTCCATAATATTCATATACCACAATTTATTCAGCCATTCTCCAACTGATGGGCATCCACTCAATTTCCAGTTTCTAGCCACTACAAACAGGGCTGCCACAAACATTTGTCCACATACAGGTCCCTTTCCCTTCTTTATGATCTCTTTGGGATATAAGCCCAGTAGTAACACTGCTGGATCAAAGGGTATGCACAGTTTGATAACTTTTTGAGCATAGTTCAAAACTACTCTCCAGAATGGTTGGATTTGTTCACAACTCCACCAACAATGCATCAATGTCCCAGTTTTCCCGCATCTGTGGGGTGCTTTTTTCATCAACAAACAGAAAACATAATGGGCTATTACATTCTCTAAGCCATTTATTCAGTTTTGTCCTCCACTAAAATCTTTCTCTGATGCCTTATCATGGCTTGGAGTTCCTAAAGGCCTTGCTAAAACTTAATAATGGCTGACATTTCCTACCAAACTGATAAGGCTTGGGTTACATTCTTTGGCCATGTCCACTTATGAACCAGACCTCTGTCCCAGAGAATGTATAAGTAGACTTTGTTTCATTGACATGCAAATATCATAGATCTAAAGAAAAACAGAAATTTAGCAATACTTAAATTAGTGGAATCAGACTCAGATAGGATTCTTGTGGCTACATGTTTACTTAAAAGGCCACATAGTAGCATTACATGCATTCATAATTTATTATATTTTTATTTGTTTGGCTAACTATTTCCCAATTACATTTTAATCTAGTTTGGCCTTATGGCTCTGAAGGACAACAAATTTGGTGCTGCTGCAATAAATCATGGATTTCTAAACCTCTTCTAATCATAGATTTCTAAATCTTTTCTAATATTCCTCTTCTAATCTAGTATGGCATGTATTTATTTTACTTTGAGAGCTTTTCCTCTGCTCTGGAGAATTTCCTAACTAAGCTTGGGATAATTGGCACCTAGAATATTTCAGAATAACAGCTAAGAATCACCAACTTCAGCCTTCAGACCCAGTAAACTCCAAGTGGCATTTCATCAATCAGTTTCCAATAATTTCCAATGGAACAAAACAAAATAGGATGGATAATAGCATGTGTGTTTTAGGCAGGATAAACTGTGATGTCATGGAAAATGAACCTCCTTAAAAATCCAGACACTTGGGCCTTTATTCTGGCTCTTAGTATCTGTGTGACCTTTGGCAAGTCAGTTAATCATCATCAAACATTTATGAATCTCCTGCTACCTGAAAGATAATGACTTCCCCTTCCCCATCTAAATGGTGTATGTTGGAGGGTTAGAAAAGATAAATTGAGGATAATATTGTCCTTCTCAAAAAATAAATTTGTGGTCTACATTTAAAGGCAAGATAGGAGCATCTCCTTGAGGACTTTAATTGTTTTTTCATTTAAATTTTTATTTAGATAGTTTTTTATATCTGAGGTAAAAATTAAAGAGAATTTTTAATTTTAGTAATAATGATTCTTAGAAGTTGACAACCATCTCCTGTTAAACAGGTGTCCCTTCTTTCTTTGTTGTCATTCTGTCACTGTCCAAAATATAATATTTTTTTCCTTCTATCCCCAAAGATTCTTTGCATACTGAATACATTCTTTTAAGAAAATATAAAAGTATAAACTCTATAGCAAGCAGTAGATATTGTGGCCAATAATAATAGCTCACATTTATATAGTACCTACTATGTGTTAGGCACTTTACAAATATTATCTCATTTTATCACAATAGCCCTGAGAGGTGATATTATTGTCCCTATTTTACCAATGAGGAAATTGAGGCAAGCAAAGTTAAGTGACTTGCCCAGGGTCACAAAGCTAGTAAATTTCTGAGGTCAGATTTGAACTCAGATGTGCCTCTATCCACTAAAGTTCTAGGGGTCCTCAAACTACGGCCCACGGGCCAGATGCAGCAGCTGAGGACGATTATCCCCCTCACCCAGGGCTATGAAGTTTCTTTATTTAAAGGCCCACAAAACAAAGTTTTTGTTTTTACTATAGTCCGGCCCTCCAACAGTCTGAGGGACAGTGAACTGGCCCCCTATTTAAAAAGTTTGAGGACCCCTTCACTAAATCATCTCACTGTTTACTGAGTGTATATGAGGAGTGGGGAAGACAAAGGGGCTGAAAAAGTCTAGGTGCCTAGGAGAATAGTGAGCATATAGGGAAGTTAAGAAAAGAAGGAGGGTTTTGGCAGGGGGGGGAGGGCGGGAGAGGGAGGGGAATACATAAGGTTCTTGAGTCAGTTTGGGACATGTTGAGGCTAAGGAACTAGAAGGACATCCAAATGTAGATATCTAATAGATAATTGGGAATGATGGATAGGGCTCAAGGATGAGAAAGAATGTGGTGTATGTGTGTGTGTGTGTGTGTGTGTGTGCATGTGTGCATATACATACATACATATACATATATATATATATGTGGGGGGGGAGAGAAAAAGAAAGACAGAAAGAGACAGAGGCAGGGAGGCAGACAGACAAATTGAGGCAGAGATAGAAACATAGAAAGAGAGAAAGACAGAGATAGACAGAGAAACAGAAACAGACAAGAGAGAGACAAAGGCACAGAAACAGACAGACACAGGAAGAAGGACAGAAGGACACAGGGAGATGGACAGAAAGAGTCACTCAGAGAGATAATCCCATAGAAAGAGAAAAAAAAAGAGAAAGAAAATAGAAGTAGGCTGAGGACTTCTGCCTTGTTTATGCCCAACAGAACAATGAAAGAGGCTGAGGTAAAATATTCAGAGGGATTAGGAAGGGGACTGGGAAAGTCTACAGTCTAGGAGGAGAGGCTGGTTAACAATGCTGAGAAATTAGAAACAGGGAATTCTGTCATTTACATCCTTGGATAGAAGTAGAGAAAAAAGTTCAGGGGAGGAATGGGTCAGAGATTTTGCCCTTTGTTATGACTTCTAGTTAAATGGGTTTTACAAAATCAAGATTTCACAACAAAAAGACTTTTCCAAGAATCAGAGAAGAATCAGAGAAGACCTATCAGAGATACTTGGTGCTACCCCTATTTCAAGAGGAATCTTCCACAACATGCTCAACAAGCAATCATTCAGCTTTTGTTAACTTGTAATAATGGGGGATCCCAGCACCTCCAGAGGCAGTATGGTTTACTTTTAGATGAGTATTTTTTGGATTAAGGAGGCTTTCCTTATTTTAAACCTCATTTTCCTTCTTTGCAAATTATGCCCATTGTCCCCTCTGGAACCAAGCAGAACAAGTCTGATCCCTCTTCCATGACTGACCCTTAAGAAGTTGAAAAGCAGTAATAATGCCCTTCTCCCACAAAGTCTTCTCTTCTCCAAGTTCAGCAACTCCTGTTCCTGTAACTAATGGTCATATGGTATAATATGACCATGGGACATACTCAAGCTTAAGAAAGTTCTTCCTAAAATGTGAACCCTAGATAGGAATGCAATTTTCCAACTGTGATTTGATCAGGCCGGGGAACACTGGGTACCATCTCCTTCCTAATCCTGAACACAAAGCTTTGCAATGTCAACTAAGGTCACATTAACTTTTCTTGAATACCATATTAAGCTGTTGATTCATATTGTTCCTGTGTTCCACTAAAAAACCTAGGTCAGACTGCCTATCTACACACCCTGATCTTGTACTTAGGAAGTAGAATTTTTTTAATCCAAGTGTAAGAATTTACATTTGTCTACATAATGTTTCATCTTACTAAATTCATCCCATCAGTTTAATGTTCTACAGTCTTTTTGGAGCCTGACTTCATCAACCAGGGTTAGCCAACCCCTTCAACATTGTGTCATCAGCAAATCTGATAAGCATGGAAACCATGTCTTTATCTGAGTCGCTGAAATAAAGTGTTAGAATAAGGTCAAGAATATTTAGCTCCCTGGGAATGCAATTCTTCATCTCCTTTCAAATTGAATCTGAATTATTAGTGATCATGCTTTGGGTCAAGTGCATCCTCCAGGCTGCAGACCTACTTGGTCTATTATTGTCTAGGCAAAATTAAGCAGTGATCAGCAAGTATTTATTAAGCACATACTATAATAGGCAGTCAGGCTTCAAAAACAGAAAAAGAATTCTAGTTTTCAGGGAATATGAGAGAGAGAGAGAGAGAGAGAGAGAGAGAGAGAGAGAGAGAACAAACAAACACAAACATGAACACGAACACTCTGAGAACCTGGAAAAAGCCTCATATAGAAAATGGTATTTGAGCTGAGTCTTAGATGAAATCAAGAAATGCAAGAAACAAAGAGAGGAAAGGAGTCCATTCCAGATAATCATTAATGAGTACAAGGTAAAATCATAGTCTGTCCTCTGTAAGAACAGCAATTTGGCCAATCCAGCTAGATTGTAGAGTGTGAGAAGCAGAAATGTATGCAATAAGACAGAAGAATAGGTAGGAGACCAGGTTATGAAAAATTCCAATGCCCCAAAGAGGAATTAGCATTTGATCCTAGAGGTTCTAGCCTCCGTTAGCCATTGAGGTTTATTGAGTGGGGAGGAGGTCAACATGGCCAGTCAAACAGTCAGTCTGTAAACTTCAAGTGTCTGGCCTGTACCAGGCCCTGGGCTAGAGGGCATAAATCCAAAGAATGAAGCAATCCCCACTCTCAGGGAGCAGCCATTCTAGCAGGAAAAGAGAAGAACATACATGCACACATGCAGATAGGCACAGACAAGTACATAGCATAAACATAAAGCCATAGATACCAGACAGTTTGGGAAGGAGAGTACCAGCAGTTATGAGGAGTCTCTGCTTGAGGAGCTTGAGGAACTAAAGGATAATCCTACGAGGCAGAGATGAGGTGTGTAAGAGTAAAAAGGCAGAGAGAGGTGGGAGATGGCGTGTTATGTGGGACGCAGAGGAAAAAGGCAGTTTGCCTGGATCTCCAAGTGTGGGAAAGTGAGAGGTGGGGCAGTTTGTGGAGAGCTTTAAAAGCCAAACAGAGAAGTTTATATTTTATCTTCCAGACAATAAGAAGTTACTGGGTTTTGTTGAGTAGGGAGACACATAATCAAGTCTTCATTAAAGAAAAGTTATTTTGGAAGAAGTGTATAAAGTGGACTGAAGTAAAGGGAAACTTGAGGTAGGAAGACCAATTAGTGTCAATAATCCACCCAAGGAGTAATGAAGGCCTGAACTAAGACGGCAACTATATGATTAAGAGAAGGAATGAGACTTATAAAAGTAGAAATAGGAAAATTTGGAAACTGGATATGTGGGGTGAGGGAAATTCTAGAATCCAGAATAATGACTAGATTGCAAATCTAGGAGATTGGTACCATCAGCAAAAATAGTGAAGTTTGGAAGGAGATGGATTTAGATGGAAAGATAATTAATTCAGTTCTGGATATGTTAAATCTAAGGTATCTCTGGAACATTAGATTTGAATTGTCCAATAAGCAATTGGTGATGTGGGAATGAAGTTCAAGGAGGAGATTAGGATTGGATATACATACGTGTGTGTATGGGTGTGTATGTCCAGATCTGATCTATATATGAATAAATATAAATAATAGATTGAAATGGGGAGAGACTTAGGTCAGGGAAAACAATTGAGGACACAATTGCAATAGTCCAGAAAAGAAGTGATAAAGACTACGATGAGAGCTATGTGATTAGAGAGAGAAAGAGATAGATATGAGAAAGGTTGTGGAGGGAGAAATAACGGAATTTATTAACTGACCAGAGACGGGTGAGTGAGAATTGAGTGAGGATGGTGTTAGGTTATTAAAAGAATGATAATATCTTTGGGAGAAATATTGTTTGGAAGAGAAATGGATTTGATAGGGAGATAATCAGTTCCAGTTTGGATGTATTTAATAACTTATATTAAATAACTAATTAATAAGTTAATTAACTTATTCAAAATGTCTCATAAGTATTCAGTGTTGTGGATTTGAAGTTGAGAGAGAAAGACTGGGGCCAGATATATAGATATGGTAACCAGTACAGGTCCTTGGGCTACAACCACATTTAAGAAACAAAACATAGATGATCATCCAGCAAAGAATATAAGGTCAGATAAGTAGGAGGAAGAATAAGAGAGAATAATGTCATAAAATCTCAGAGATGAAAGCTCTTACATTTACCATGAAAGACTTTGCCAAATGCTTTGCTAAACTCTAACCAAAAAAAAAATGAAATTATACATAGTAAACTGTAAAGTATTCCCTTTATCTGATCATCTTGTCAGAAAGGAAATGGGACTAAGCTGGCATGATGAAGCTAGGCCTGATCTCTGCAATCACTGTTTCCCTTTCTAGATGTTCACCAACTATCCCTTTATTTTTTTTCTTTTTTTTTATTTAATAGCCTTTTATTTACAGGTTATATGTATGGGTAACTACCAACTATCCCTTTAATAATGCTTCCTAGAATTTTTTCAGGAGTCAGACTCAAGCTCTTTGGTATATAATGTACAGATTCTCTTACCTTTTTGGAAAACTGGGATACCATTTGCCCTTCTCTACTGCTGGGCCTCTCTCTCCCTTTTCTCACAATCTTTCACATGTCTTTGGTAGCATTTCAACAATCACATCTGCTGGTTCTTCCATTTCCTTAGAATGAAGTTTATCTAACTTGGTGATTGAAATTCTTCCTGTCTGATTATCTGCTTTTTTATTTGAAGTATCAACTTCCTATTAACCATTTTTGTTCTCTTCTTTCCCCTCCAAAGAGCATATTCTCCTTGGTAAGGAAACTAAAGCAAAATAGAAATTGAGCCGCTCTTCCTTCTTTTTTTTTGTGGATTAGCATCATCCTGTCCACTCTGAATAGCAACTCTATCACTTTTTAAAATCATCTTTTTTCCCAAATGTGAGTTGTAAAATTTATTTATTGTTATCTGTGGTTTTACTTGCCAGCATTAGACTCTATAGCACTTTCAGCATTGAGCCATGCTTTTATATGCATTTTGTTTCATTACCTGCCCTTTGATTTTCTGCATGTCTTTCAAAAGTTTAAATTGGATGGTGACATTATTCCCTGTATATTCATATTGGTCTTTTAAGGCAATTTCCCCTTTCCTCCTCATTGGCATTATTTGTTTGTGTCTTCAGAATTCTATCCTTGAGAGCTTCCCGTCCTTCCTAAAGTGACTTCCCAGACAGAATTTTTTAAGCATAGCAATCTAGTTTCTAGATAAACTCTTGGAAATTTTCTCTCCTAGCTATATGTCAGATTTTGCCTAACTATTCCACTGTGTTGCTATCACATTCTAAGCTGGATTGATTCTTTCAAGGTTTCTCTCATTTTTTAATCAACCAGTTCCTTTTTATTAGTGAGACTCATCTCTAGGACAGAAGTTCTTATTATTTGATTCTTTCACCTTTTGAAAGAATGAAATTATAATTTTGGAAAGTCACAAAGTTATTAGCTACTCTGCTTTTTTCAGAAAAGAGAACTCCAGCCAATGTCAGAAAAATTACAGGTATCCATCACTTATGTTACACCTCCATGATAAGCTTGTGATCTATGATCCACAGTTTTCTATTTCCTTTTGAAAATATGTTCTCCTTCTGATTCTTTTTGTACAGCAAAATAATGTTTTGGTCATGTATACTTATTATGTATCTAAGTTATATTTTAATATATTTAACATCTACTGGTCATCCTGCCATTTAGGGGAGGGGGTGGGGGGGTAAGAGGTGAAAAATTGGAACAAGAGGTTTGGCAATTGTTAATGATGTAAAGTTACCCATGTATATATCCTGTAAATAAAAGGCTATTAAATAAAAAAAAAAAAAAGAAAATATGTTCTCTTGAAAAAAAGGTTCCTTATATGAAAGGTTCCTTATATAAACATGTTTAATTAGTATCTTTTCCAGTATCCCCTTCTTAATATTTAATGTTGTACCAACAAGTGACAGTCATGAGCACAAAGCATGAAAAGGATAGAGATCCATTGCCTTTACAACCTCAAACTTTAAAAAATATTACAATAAATTAAGGTTATGAGAGGTTCAAACACATACATATATACATATACGATGTATGTGTTTGTGTATATATATATATATATATATATATATACCATAATTTTTACCTTGCCCTATTTTCCAATTCCAAGATGTACATAATAAACTATTCTTTTTTAGAATATGTTCCTTTGACCTAACTTTAAGTGAATGTGTCTCCAAATGGAAATCTGGTAGTCCTCCTCCCTGGATTGGAAAGATCAGAATACAAATGTCAAATAGATCCCAAAGGTTATCAAACTATACAGATCCTTTGATCCAGCTGTGTTTCTACTGGGCTTATATCCCAAAGAGATCATAAAGGGGAGAAAGGGACCCAAATTTGCAAAAATGTTTGTGGCAGCCCTCTTTGTAGTGGCAAGAAACTGGAAACTGAGTGGAAGTCCATCAGTTGGAGAATGACTGAAAAAGTTATGGTATATAAATGTTATGGAATATTGTTGTTCTGTAAGAAATGATCAGCAGGATGATTTTAGAGAGACCTGAAGAGATTTAAATATACTGATGCTAAGTGAAATGGGCTGAACCAGGAGAACCTTGTACATGGTAACAACAAGATTATACAATGATCGATTCTGATGGATGTGGCTCTTTTCAACAATGAGATGATTCAGATCAGGTCCAATGATCTTGTGACGATGAGAGCCATCTGCACCCAGAGAGAGGACTGTGGGAACTGAGTGTGGACCACAACATAGGATTTTCACTCCTTTTTGTTTTTTGCTTGCATTTTGTTTTCTTTCTTATTTTTTCCTTTTTATCTAATTTTTCTTGCAGCAAGATGATTGTACAAATATGTATACATATATTGGATTTAACATATATTTTTAATATATTTAACATATATTGGATTACTTGCTTTCTAGGAGAGGGGTGGGGGGAATGAGGGGAATTTGGAACAGGTTTTGTAAGGAAAAAATTACCCATGCATAGGTTTTGAAAACAAAAAGCTTTAATAAAAAAAGAAGAAAATATGAAATAGGGAAATAATCTCCAAGATTCATCTTTACCTTTTAATATTATACTAATACAACAATAGTGCCTTAAATATCAATCTGGTGTTTTTAAATCATTATTCTTCCTTCTTAGTAGCTCATTTGCTATCAGAAAGTGAAATGAACATTAGGGAAAAGAAGACAGAACATAGAGAGTAAAATAAAACAATGAATTTTGTTGCCTGCCTGCTCTTTCAACAGAAAAAAATATTTTTTTCATACATTGTACCTTTTAAACCTAAAACTCTAAGAGAATGATTATAGGTGTTAAAAACAGATGAAGATTGAAAACAAGATATAGTCTTATTAATTCTGTGAGATGACTAGATGAAAAGGAGCACTGTCTGTAAATTTTCAAAGCATTTTGGAGAAGAATTGCAAAAGAGTTGCAGCGTAAGGAAGACTGTTGTAACTTTATTAATTTTGTTTGCTATTTCACAGTGATAAAATTTGGCATCTAAGCCTCCCATTGTATAATGTGCACTGTGACTGATTTTATGTACTCAAGAAGACCTTTCTCACAGCCCAGTAATTGGGGGGTATTGACTTTGTAATCTTTGGAAATGTTCTTAATGAGCACAAAAGACACGAATCTCATAGATAAAACCTCAAAGTAACAGTGCCTCTTTGCGGGCCCTGTCAGCAAAAGAAAACTCAAACACAAGTATCTGATGCACAAGAGTGGCACCCAGTAAGTAGCTAGATTACATTGTTCTTTTAATCCCAAAAGAAAAATTGCAAAGGGAATTAAAAAAAATAACTTCTAAGGACCTATCTCTGAACAATGAATGTGACCTGAAAAGCTTATTCTGGAACTGAAATTGGTTTCCTTCCCAAGAGTATATCGAATTTGTTATTAAGTATAAGGAAAGGTTGCAGATAAAGACTTGAGCTACTATCATTGATAAAAATTTCACATACAAAAAATCACTAAGAATGAGAAAGTATCCATCTAGTGCATAAACATGGAATGATC
Organism: Sarcophilus harrisii; assembly: GCF_902635505.1. NCBI lineage: Eukaryota > Metazoa > Chordata > Mammalia > Dasyuromorphia > Dasyuridae > Sarcophilus > Sarcophilus harrisii. The sequence goes on from NC_045430.1 coordinate 230,984,776, forward strand.
AGAAGTAATCAAGAGAAAATCACCTAAATTCTACATCCAAGTGTCAATGCAATCTTTTTACATATATCAGCTGCTCTCCAGAGCTAGTCAAGAATAATATGGCAGCTTATAAATTCCTGAAGCATGTAGAAGATGTCTTTATAGTATTTATAGGTGCCACAGGATCTCACTAAATCCAACTCAATTAGAAGAATTCATGGGATTGATTCTGTTTCCTACATTGCTTCCCTAGAGATACATGTGTATAGATGTATATATATGTGTATAGATATATGAAGTGACCAATCCATCTGAGCATTGTGTATATGTTTGTGTGTGTGTTATGTATGCATGTTGTGTATATTAAATGCCAGGAATTAACTGGGGATTATATTCCATTGTTTTTTAGAATCCAAAAGTAACTGACATTCACTTTGATTTTTTAGTATTTTCAGCTGTTTTTTCACGTCATTCCTGATTTTCATTCTGTCAGTAACTTACAAGGATTTAGAAATCATTATTTATAAAGAAGGAAATAAGCATTTATTAACATAGTAGAAATTATACTAAGCACTTTTAGAAAAATCTCATTTGATCTTCACGACACCCCTGGAAAGTAAATGCTATTATCATTTATATTTTACAGAAGCTGAAACAGATAGGTTAAGTGATTTGCCCAGGATCACACAGGAAGTATCTGAAGTCATTGTTGCACTCAGATTCTCTTGATTTCAGACTTAATGTTCTATCGACCGCACCCCCCCCCCCCCACTGTCTCTATTCAGGGCATATGAAGGGAATTTTCTTCCAAGTACATGCAGGATTTTTAATGCTCTCATCCTTCTTGCTGCCACAAAGACCCATCTTTGATAGCACTGCTGTTGTGTGAATGATGCTATCTGGCCAGAATGTCTCTCCATCAGAAGAATCATCATGGCAGGTAACCCAAAGAGAAGTGGAAGGATTCAGCACTCCACGTCACATGGAGTGCATGGAGTGATAGTCATGCAGTCTGCTGCATTTGACCAGTGATGACTTAAGTGGAAGAAAGAGTATTACAGAAGGCATACTGAGCACCATCTGTAAGGGACACTTAAGATTACCGAGTGAAACATGGGTGAGGATTCAGCAAAAGAGATTGAGACAGTGATCAGACAGATGAAAGGAAAACCAGCAAAAGTGGTGTCTCTAAAACCTTGAGAGTATCAAAGAAAAGGATGGTGTCCACAGTTTCAGGATGTTGAGAAGAATGAGGATTGAGAAAAGGCTATTATATTTGGTAAATTACTATAGAGATCAAGGGTCTACTTGGCTAATTTCTCATGATCTATTATTAATCAACCCTTCTCCCCAAACCAAAACCAGGAAAACCAAACTTTAATGTTGAGAGTTCAATAGATGATGAGTCAAAAGACTGTTTGGGGGTTTAGTCAAGTAGCTGAACTTCTTAGACCATAATGTCAAATCAGAATCACAAGCTTGTCACCAGTAGTTCTCCAGCTTCTCTGTATTCACTACCCTCAGATTGCACCCCTAAACTCCAGATGTTTGTAAGAAAGGAATCTCACAAATAAATGTAGTTGGTGACAAGAAAGACTTAAGGCGAGATACTGTGAATGAAAACCTTTCACAATTCAAAGCATTAAGAAGCCAGCAGGGCCACCTTGAGGACTTGTACAAAAAAGATAAGAAATAGGAATTGGACTTGTGCTGTAGCATAACAGAATTCATTTGGATTGGGCAGACCACCATATTTGGAATATGAAGTTTTTTGATCCATAAAACAGGCATTAGCAAGATTCAGCTGCTATCAATTCAGTAATGAGGAAATTACAAACAAAATCATTTGGTAGAGTGCTAAGTTTTTTAAAAAAGAAAATAATCATTACATAAGCATGTATGAATTTGTTGGTGTAGAAAATGGGTTGTGATTTTTTTAAAGTCCTAAAGGTAAACTAAAGAAATATTTCATGAGCACTGTGCCAGGAATTGCAAGGTTTTTCAATGCAATCAATGCAAAAATTGAATAAGATTTTGCTGTCTGATTCTAAATACTTTGGCTACCATTGCTACTACCTTCAACATGTGATCCCACTTTCAATATTATTGAGATTGAGGTGACCTAATGTGCCAAAATTCTAAAAAGAAGAATCTTTGCTCATTGATTGTACTTCCTTAGTACCCCACTCTTTCTCTGCAACCCCTGAAGTTTGCCTCTAGCCATCGAAACTCCTCTCTCAAAGGCATATGATTGACTTCCTTGTTGTCAAATTCAATAGACTTTATTTCCTGATTTTTTTTCTTTTTTTTTATTCTCCTTGATCTGTTTGCAGCATTTGATCCTGTCAACCTTTTGGTATCTATTCAACAGCAAACAATTGTAAAAGAAAGCTTGAAAATTAAAGAAGTATGAGGCTGTGCAAAGCCTTGAATGCCAGCCTAAATGTTAGTAGTGACACTGTCAGGAAAAATGAACTTTAGGAGAAAGAGGGAAGCTTCTCTTTCATGTTTTCTCAACCCTTGGCTTCTACATAATGCTGCTTTTTGTTCTCAGCCTCTCAGTGATTTCTCATTATCTTTCTCTCTTCAAAGTATAGATATACTTCAAGACTTTGTCACATAGACCCTTTCTCTTCTTTACAAAACTAAGTATTTATTCCTTGTTTATTCCTTGCCTTCCATCTCTGTGAACTTATGAATATTGTTCTCCTTGCTTAGAGTGAAATATGTCATTGAAATGTTGTTGAAATCTTTTCTAAGGATCAGTCAGATGCTGTTTCATCTATGAAGATTGCCCCATCCTCCTCAGCTCAAAGTGATTATCTCTCCCTCCTAGTAACTCTCCCATCACCCTATCTAATCTCTCCTCCCCAGCTACCAAATTATAAGTTTTGATACAGCTATTTGTGTACATGTCACACACCTTCTCCTACACTGTAAGCTCCTTGGAGAAGACTATCATATAGTATTCCTTTTTGTATCCCCAGGCTGATACAGTGCTCCACATATAAAAGGGACTGAATTAATATTTGTTGGAATGAAATGAAATAGACTGACCATAGCTGAAGACCTGGGAAGTGATAAAGTAGCTTAAAGAACTGGGCTGAGAACAGAACGTTGGAGAATGCCTTTATGATCCATAAGACAAAGGGGGGCTCTGCAGCATAGTGACTATAGTGCTAATTTTAGAATTGAGGAAGACCTGAGTTTGAATCCTGCCTCCTGTGTGATCTTGCAGAAATCATTTCCTTTCTCTGAAAGTTTGATTAGATTATCCCTGAGCTTTCTTCCAGGTGATCCTCAAGGGCAGAAAAATGAAGAGAATAAAATAATGTGGCATTTTCTAGATCAGAGATTCAAGATTGAGTATCAATAGGCCACATCTATGGAGAAGCTTATCTTGCCTCATCTTGATACACTTTCCAATGGAAAGGAGGTCTTTGCTGCTCCCATGTTTATCATCTGAAGCATTATTTAGTGTCAGACATAAAACCACAGTCACTTTAAGAAATTTCATGTTTTACAAGACAAAAAAAGATTGTCCAGCTTAGTATTGCTACTAAGAGATGTTTTGTGGAAGTGAATAGTGATCGGTCATAATATATACATGAAAAATGAGGAATGTCCCTTTAACATAATAATCCAATGCCTCATTAATCAACATAATAATCCAACAGACTCATTAATCAAGTTTTTTTCTATGCTATCTTGAAGTTTCTTCAAGACAGAGTGTCTTCAGGGCATATGTTATAATGAATAAATGAACGGAAAAGCACTTATTAAGTGTTTTTCATATGCCAAACACTACAATAAAGACTGGGGATACAAAAACCGGAGAAGTCGTCTCTGCCTTCAGAAAGCTTACATTCACATGGTGGGTGAAAGGACACATAAAGGCCAGAGCGAACAGGGAAGGATAATCAGGACTGAGAAATCTCAGAGATGAAGGGGAAAGTGGAGAAGGGAACAAGCATTTATAAAGTGCCTACTCTGTGCCAGGCAGTGTCCTAAATGCTTTACAAATATGATCTCATATGAATCTCACTACAACCCTTTGAATGAGTGTTCAGTTTCCTCATTTATAGCAGGGAGAGGTTAAATGACTTGCCCAGGCTGACACAGTATATGTCTGAGACTGGATTTGAATTTAGGTCTTACTGACTCTGGTGCCAGAACTCTAATTCATTCTACCATGTAGCTGGCTGAATAGATATTTCCTTTCCAGAGGCAATGGTAGCATTGATTTGATTATAATTCTCAGAATAAGATGTTAAACTACTGAGATAACAGTAGGGATCCACCAGATTTTATATCATGTGAGGTAGATAATAGCAAGTCTTCTCCAGGATCATGGAAAATGCAAAATCAAAAGAAAGATTTCCTATCTTCAGTAAAGTTCTAGATAGTTCTATGCATTATTGACCTTGTACTAATGTAAGTGGGCTGGGGACCAGTATAGAACCATTTTAGTGTCATCCACAGCAACTCAAAATTGGTTCAACTATCAGTCTAGCACAAAGACAAGATGAAAAAAAGAGAGAGAAAGACAGAAAGAAAAAATATAAAGAAATGAAGAAAGAGAAGAAAAGAAGAAATTTCTTAAAAATAATCTTATTACCTACATCTTAAGAAATGAAAGAAGAAGAAAAAAGGAAGAAAAAAATAAAAATAAAAAAGAAGGAATGAAGGAAAGAAAGAAGAAATTTCTTAAAAGAATCTCATTATCTATATCTTAACACACAAATTAAAACTATAACAACCACTTTGCTAAATCTTTGATATCTACAAGTACCAAATTATATGAAATATGACATTTATATGAAGGCAGAGGCTGCCTTCAAAGTTATCCATAAAAGGTGGATAACACAAACAATGGCAGTGAGTGGTAAACTAAGAATTTAAATTGATAACCTTTAATTGCTTCTTACTTTCATAACCCTTCTTACTGAGTTCAACAGCTTGAAAAACAATGGTTTCTTCATTTTCATACCTATATAAGTTTTTACATAAATAAGAGTAGAAATCCTTTTCAAAAGTATGTCCTGAGTATATACTTTCTAAATAAATGCAAAATGCATTTATTCTTCTGTCCTACTAGTAAGTATATGTCCTAGAATCTCACAGTCCATTACATGAGTAAAGAATCACTTCCTTCATTCAGGAAAGGCACAATGTACAGTCCATCTGTTAAAATTAAGTAACTTCTTATGTTTTACCAAAAAAAAAAAAGTCTGAGTTGGGCCCCCAAATATATCAAAAGCCATTTTCTCATCAATGATCTTCTGGTCCAAAAAGGAAATTAATTTTAAAAGAATCTAAAGAAAGTTGCTTTTTCAGACAAAATTAGGCACTGAGTATTATTTTAAACTACAAGAAAAGTTCACAGAGTAATGGTGCACAGATGAGCTTTCCAAAGGATATCCACTCCTTTATTAAACACATGCTAACTGTGGTCAACTGTGACCAATTTGGTTTATTACTCTCCACAAGAGTTTGAACTGAGATTACTCAGTTAATTTAATTGAGAAGTGTTGGATGAACTTGAACTGTTTCTTAGACATGAAGGAAGAGAGACTTTCTTTGCTAAAATATCAAGCATTCAGTAGGGTGAGTTAATCTTTGACAGTTTGTTTCTTTAGATCATTTGTATATTACAAAAAGAGGTTTGTCTTTCAGATTCATAATTACTACTTCTCTGTGCATGGAGGTAGAGCCAAACGACAAAGACCCTAAACAATGTAAAAAAAAAAATGTAAAACAATGTAAACAAAAAGTGAGAATTCCTACTTGAGATTTAAAAATTGACTATAGTTTTTATTCATGTGACATTGACTTTGATATGTGTCATTAGCACTCCTTGAGGAAAAAGAAATTGAAGAGTTTAGTTAGTGAGGAAAAATAAAAACAAAAGCCCAGGAATGAATAAAATCATGGCAAATTTCAGCAGCAGACAAGCCAACTCCAGAGTTAAGGGATTTTGAAAACTTTCTCCTGATTTCACTCTTAAAAAACAAAATGGAGAAATTTGCCTGTTTATTTTCTAAACAATCCCCAGAGCTTCTTTCCACATGGGAATGTGAAACAGTATTGACAGCCTCTGATTGAAACACTAGTGATAACTTTATCAGTGGTATGTGACACAAGGTGGCACCAGACTGTAAAATGTATCCTCTTCATATGTGTCAGTAAACATTTTAAAGATACTTTTTTTTTTTTTTAAATCTTTGAAAAGATCAAAACTCTTAACGGGTAATTTTGCTGCATTGACTTTTTTTTTTTTCTTAAACTGAATTTAAGTTCAATACTCTCTAAATTATTCTCAGCAACTCAGAGACAGAAAATCTTTGCATAAATTACAAAATCACCCTTAATGTTACTAGTGACTCTTTAAATGGAATTTTTCATTCAAACTTTGTCATTAAAATAGAAAGGCCTTTTGGTTGTGACCATACAAGCATACTAAATGGTATATGTTTGTGATACTGAATGAATCTGGCCCATATGCTGCACTGCAAAGCTACATGAATGAAGCATTTACCAAATCAGGCCCACCACATTAAACAGAAAAACAATCTTTATTCATGGTAACTTATCAGTTTCAATTAATCAACCTTAACAATGGAAATTCTGATGTGTTCAAGCAACTTGAAAGCAATAGGTCATCTCCAGGGCAGCCATGTTGTGTCTTTGTGCCTATGGCTCGGAACAAAGCTACATCTCCAATAAATATACATACATATACATACATGCATGTGCATAGATAGCCATACAAATGTACAGTTCTGGGGATGCCCCTGCCCATCCATATGAAGGCAGCTTGTTGCTTCTAGTTGTTTGGAGGAGGTCATAACAAATTTCATGATTTTCCTCCCAAGTATTAGTTTTGGAGCTCTGTAAGTTTAAACAAAAGAAAAGACATTCCCATTGGCTGACCATCCTTTCAGTTTCTGTGCCGCTATGTGAATGGCATTGTGCAGACGGTTCCAATGGTATTGAAAAGGGGTAACCATTGGTTTGATTTGGTTACACGGTTTCGTAAAGAGCTCCCTCCCACTGCCTTAGGGTCTGTGAAAGGTCCCTGACCTGTTTAGAACTGCCAAGTGAAATGTCATGTCGCCCCTCCCAAGTGGGAGTATCTGCATTCATTTGATCAGTATAAAAAATGGTTGGGGATGGTGAGATCAGTGCTTTTGAATTGCAATTTATAGCAGTTTACAAAAATGCACATTGTTGGAAAAGAAAACATGGAAGTGTTTCTTTCCAAATTGCATTACCTGTGAAATGTCATTAGTCTTCTAAAGATAGTTACATCCTATTTTTAAAAATTATTTAAGAGAGTTATTTCAACTAAAGAAAATCAGAATCTTATTACGTGATGACTTAATATTCTTCTGTTGAATAAGTTATTTTAGTTTTTGCCTCCTATTTGGGAAGGATGGGGTTTCTGGATTCATTATTGAAACGAACATACCTAGTGGTTGTTTCCATTGAATGATTCTGACAATCAATCTTATCAATAAGTTCTTCTGGCAGAACATTCTTTTCCCAGACTATAGAACAAGTTTAATTTGTCAATTAAGTCTAGCCTCTTCATGTTCACTTATTTGCACTTAGACATTGCATTCTGCCCTGAGTCTCATACACCCTTATCCTAACAGTGCTTTCACTAACATCCAAACAGCAGCAGAGGTCCTGGAAATGTTTTTGTGGATGGTTTTGTGAAATCCAAAGTATAGATATACGATTATGCTTCAGGCTAACCATTACCATGAGATTAAATTTTAACTTGGGTATTTTCATTAAAAATATTACTCGTATTCATGAAATGTTTAAAGGAATATATGAACTTTATGTCAGAGTAGTTGAAATGTTCACAGAGGTTAAAAGAAACTCAGGAATCCAGTGTGATCTTAGGGTTTTCCAAGCTCCACCCTCTCTCTAAAATACTTAATATCACTTTGAGACAGCTGGGAAGCTGGACCTTTCACTTGAGGAAGTGTGTACAAGTGGTTAGAGTGGGAGCCAGTGGGGCCCGGGTGAGAATTGCTCCTTTTTTTTTTTTTTAAACAAATGAAAAGCTGGATTTTGGAATGTGCTATGGTGGCTTGGGCTGGTATTGATATTTGGCCTAAGAAAAAGTTGGAAAAGCCCCTTTTCTCTTAGGATTGGCTCAGATGGATCCAATAACACTCCACATTGAACATACCACCAGTGAAAACCAAGCTTGTTACTTTTTTTTAATCTTTGTTCATGTTAGGTTTAGGAATGACAGCCAGGCTCTGTGTGTTTCCCTCTCCCATTGCCCTGGCTGTAGTGACCACATTGACACCTACCGGTGCCCAAAGGCTGCAACTCTTTGTCGCCTTCTCCACGCTCCTGGATTTCACTGGGATTAGTTAGTAGCTCCATTGTTCGTGTTCAAAGCTGTAACATCGGATTCCCATGTTTGGGCCTTCCTCCCTCAGACCCCCAACGCTCCCCTCACAATCCATGAAACAGGTAAAATTCCCTCCCTGCCAGGAAAGAACAGGAGATGGCAGGACCCAGTATGGGGCCAGTCTGTTCCCTTCACAACTGAATCCAAACAGGGAAGCTGTGATAATCTGCTGGATCAGTACTTAGTGGGACTTGTTTTTCTGTCTTCCTCATTCAGGTTTCAAAGGAGAAATGAGAAATGTAAAATTTTAGATCTCTTGATTTTAGAAGCAAAAACTAGCCCCCGAATCTTGTAAAAGTCACTTTTCTTCCACGATACTGCTCTACCCCTATCAACAGCTGCTCACAATCCTGGGAAGGGAACGCTGTTGAAAATCACTCACTGACCTTACTGATTTGATCACAGCTACCTATAAAGTCAATTTCAAAGGCTCTAGGACAGCAGGGATCCGGAGGAAATCAGCTAAGGATACCTAAAATCTGGTTTTAAAAGAAATTGCATTGTCAAATTGGGAAAAAAGTCCAATTCCCCAGAGAAGATATATATATATATATATTTTTTTTTCTGAGAGTTGCTTTAACCAGGCATAGGATGATAGGAGCTAGAGTTGAAAGAAAAAAGCATGTCCCTGGGAGCCTCTCATTTGACAGGGAGAAATTGAGGTCCAATGATCTTACATGATTTGCCCAAGACCATCCAAGTAGCACCTGTCAGTGGTTGGGATTCAAACCCAAATCCCCTGATTTCAAATCCTATGTTTTTTTTCCTACTAAACAGAGCTAGACAGACCAAGAGAAATGAAGGGTGGGGAAATCGAACACCCAGAGTTGAGCTGGGTTCAGCTTAACTGATAGGTTGGATGGGGCCCCTCTTAGTGGGTGTTAGATATACCAAGCTTTGTCTCTTTCATTTTCTATCACAGAAGTGATTTCAGAAGAAGAAGAGGAAGAGCGTGAGATGGAATTCAGATAATAACCAATACTGCAATGATAACTTAAAGGACAAAAAGCAGAATACCAGGAGAAGATAAATTCATCGAGAAGGCCATGACTTTGCCTTAGTTCCAGATAACCAATTTTTTTTTTTGTTTGCAAATAAACTGTTTAACCTTTGCCCCTTCCCGCTCCCAGATTATGCCTGGGGTTGAGTTCCTGTAGTTGAAGAGGAAGCTCTTCGGGTCTCCCCATCAACGCTCAATATATTCTTTTTTCAAACCTTTTTTCATGCGTGTTCAGGCTAAGCCCTGGATCGGACAGATCCTCCAGGGGCTGCCACAACCCTCAGCTCTATAGCACTTATCCCCCTGCAGGCCCTAGGGCCTGGGCTACGTGCAAAGGAACGATCTTCAATAAAGAGGTTTGCCAAACTAGGATTTTCTGGTGCACTCCGTAATCCAGAACACGGATAAGTATCAGCCCCCACCTCTAAGCAGACTCTGGAAGCAGGAATAAAGTCTGACCAATAATGCTACACAAATCATACATCTGAGCAGCTGCCTTTACTAAACTAAAGCTCCCTTAAGGGAAAGGCAAAAAGGTGTGAGGTTGGCGGTAAACTCTTCCCCAAAACTGAGAGCGCATAGCTCTTAGAAAAAGAATAATCTGATTTTAAATGTTCCCTCTCAAAAAATTAGATCCCTGCTGGGAAGTGAAAGACACCATCGTCTGCTTTTCTTGAAAACCAGGATGAAAGTATGGGTTAATCAACCTATTTGAAGAATGAAGGACCATTCTTCCTTTGCAGCTCTCCATGCGTAATGTTCAGCTTCCACTTTCCCTAACGGAGAGTTCCAAGGCTATAGCTTCAGACATACCCTCTTAAGAAATCCCTTCTGCTGACATCTAACTAGATCCTCATTAAGCTTCAGGAAATTTCTGATAGCGATCACCTATAGCCGAAATCCTCTGGCGCAAACAGAAAACTCTGGGAACAGACAAGTGCCCTGTGCGTAAAAGGAAGCAAAGGCTTTAACTAGAAAAGGCCGTCGCTATTCTCAACCCCAGTACATGAGGTGGCACAGCGCAGCCCAGCATTATTCGAGCTTCATCTACTATGCACTATATACCACCGTCTCCAAAGGATTGTTGCCCTAGAAACTTGTTTTAAATCTCCTGCTATATATCAACACCTTGTTTTAGCAGTCTTTGGCTGAATTACAGTTACACAGTTTGGCGCTTCTTTCAAATTTCCTCCCATCAGTTTGGCCAAAGAAAGGAATTTTTCTCCTTTAGAAATGAATCGGCTTAATTAGTAAGTAGATTAATGGCAATTGCTGGTGAGTTGGTTTCCAGCAGAGTTTCACCAGAGAGGGTTAATCGGAGTCAGGTCTGGAATCTTTCCCAGAACTGGCTGCCAGCCATTTCCACCAACCAATCAACCCTACAAGAAACGAACGAGTGAAACAGAGTTTATATTCTCACTGCCATTATGCCTGCCCTAAATTCCTAGGAAGCAGGCTAACAGTTGGAGGTGCAACGTGTTTGTTTATTCCAGAATGGCAACAGTAGCCTTAAAGATTCCTCTTGGAAATTTATTTAGAAACCAAAGGAAAATTGCAAGCCACGTGGAACATGCCTTCTAGGAAAGCCCAGAGGCTGTGGAAACTCCTGGGAGCCCTTTGATAATATCCGATGTGGAGAAGTTACCCAAACCTCCCCAAACTAATTCCTCTACCAACAAGAAATCTTTCAAAAGTTTTCCTGAGTGTCTTGCAATAGTTTCCACTTTTTTCCCATAGTGATAAAAATGCTTTCATAGTTTAACCCGCAGCTGCATTAGTCTTGCAAAAAAAAAAAAAATCCCTGCTGAGAAATGCATATAATAGGAAAAACAGATCGGCTGGACAGCAGTGTAATTAATGCCAGAAAGGGCTGAGGCCGGTTTCATAGTTTGTCTTTTGAGGATATCAAGACGAGACCTGGTGAAAAATGACGCATGCTTTAGCATTTCAGAAAGCTGGCAACTGGCAGAGCCTTTACTTTTTTTTTCTTTGACTTCATGCCGCTGAACAAAGAGGTCGGCAGAACTAGCTAGGTTGTAATGAGTTCTATGTCCCTAGCACATTAAGTGCATCATGGAAACATATTGTATCGAAATAGTTTGGAGGAGAATACTGGGGATGAAAGAGAATGGGTGCTTTGATCAGCTCCCTGGGGTCCTGAGTGCGCACAGACCGACTTGCAAGGAGTTATTCAGCTCCAGCGAGACACACTTACAACACCATTCAAAGAAATTTGCATATCTGTAATTTATCACATTGGTCCTGAACATTTTTGCAAGGTAAATAAAAGTTGGCTGAATAAAAAAATATCAATCATCACAGATATAGAGGAAACTGTGAAGCCAGTTTTTCCTGAAAAAAAAAAAAATAAAAAGTCCATAAAATGCAAAGCTTTATCGCTGGATTTCTTTTAAACAATCCCTGAAAGCAATATAGGTTAGGCTCTGGGGAAGCTGCTAGAGGGGCCTTAGCTTCCTTAAGTTTTAAGATTTTTCTCAAAAACTGAAACTACATCGACAGCGTTATCTATAAGCAGGACGCACGGTGCAGATGAATACAGATTTTGGAGAAGAGGAAAGATGATTTAGTTCTCAATCTTTCCTTGCCGTCTGCAAACATTAAGATTAAATCTCTCCCTATCCTCTTGTTGATTTCACTTGTTTCTTTCTTAAAAGCGTCAAAGTTGTTTGCAAAACTTAACAGCTCTAGGGTATGAAATGTCTAGGGAAGTGATCAACAGGGAAATTTCCTTTCTAATTCTCCTAGACAAACAAGGGAAGAGTTAACAGGCAAGCATTGTTTGGCTTTTTTTTTTTTTTTTTAAACAACTCCAGTTAACAGCAAACAAGACTCTTCAACTTGACCTTGGAAAAGGGCTATGTGCCTGCAGATAATCTATCAACGGACCCCCGGATGACAATGATGTATTTCAAAGTATTGTCAGATGAAAAGATTGATAAATATGCTGCTGCAAAGAGTGAGAACTTTGAAAATAGGCAACAGGCAAATAGCGTAGAGTGTGCTTCTTCCACCTCCTCCTCCTCCTCCTCCTCCTCCTCCTCGGTCCTCTGAGAGTGAGCCAGGCTAGCAGAAGAGAAGCCAGTAAATCAGCCCCGTAATATTTCTTAAGGGGCACGGAAAAGCTGTGAACAGTACTTCTCATATTAAACGCAATATTTCTTTGCTTTCGTGGGGAACAAAAGTCATAGCAAGACGTCTTTATGGCTAATTCAGTCAAAGGCACATCTCTGGTTCCCCTGCAGAAAGGTCAGTGTCGTTGTGTTTGGTCCACCGAGGGGGTGTTTTCACACTGAAAACTAAGCCAGCTGTCCCTGTCATACTCTCACCATTGGGGAGCGCGCACTGTGCATGGTTATTAGCCACATTCTACACCTGCAAAATATACCGATTTCCAAGACTTTTCAAGCTCCCCCCACTCTTCTTATTCCAAACACACGCCCCCCCTCTCCCTCCTTCTAAACTTTGACAACACAATTCAAGCCCAGGATGAAAGCGCTGGAGGCAAGAGAAACGTCGGGAAGGGGGAGGCTTGACAAGCGTCTCGTGGGTGTCTATTGAGCTGCTATCAAAGAGACTTCAAGTATTTTTTTTTTTTTTTTTAAGTATGAGAAACTTGCAAGTAATTGCATCGAGGCGTCACACATTTGTGGCTGCCTCAAGTGCTATTTGCTGAACCCTAATATTTAATTATGCGCGCAGGCACTAGGCTTGGGGCTGTAGCCAAACGTCCTTCATTTATAAGTGGCTCATTTTGCTTTTTTGTTTTTGTATTTGGCTTTATTTGCATTTAATATGCCAACGACCAAGGCCCCCGCGAACACTTCTTCATCTTTCCATTGAGTATATACGTATATTTAAAATACCCAAACACACTCATCCACCATCACCCAGTTGCTGCACTTTCATCGTACTGTTCCAATTTGAATGTCTTCGAGGGGGAAAAAATCACCCGGGTGTCATAATTAGACCTCGAAGACAATGTAATGAATTAGAGAGGCGGTGGGGCCTCAGGCAGTTTAGGATAATCATCGCCTCAGAAGAAACCTATGGATAAACTTTCCCCAATATCTTCTGGTCACTACTTGAAGATCTCCCGTGACAGGGAACTCACTACCTTTCCAGACAGCCCATTCTATCTTTGGTCAACTCTAATTGTTAGGAAATTTTAAATGACAGATGCTACAGAAACCGATTTCGACTTGGACTGGAGATTTGGGATGCAGCCCAAATAAGAGGCTAAAAAAGATACCACAGAAGAATCGGGGGGGGGGGGAACTATCCAAAAAATCGGGGGGGTCTTTCAGAAAAGTGCACCTTGAAAGTGAAACTGCTCCCACACCAGTCGGTTACTCGTGAATAAGGCCAGAAGGGAAAAGATCAGCTTCCTCCAGCAGCTTTTGTACAAGGGCGCGAAGATGGGAGGAAGTGGGGGTGGGGCAGGTATAGAATTTTCCTTCTCCTCATCCAAAAAGAGGTGAAGAACCCATAATGTGTTTCTACCCCTGATCCTTGGGCTATCCTTCACCCCACACTTCGAGAAGTTTAATGATTAAACTCCAGAATGGGAGAATGATCGGACTCACAGGCTCCATGTGCGTTCTCAGAAAAAAAGGCCAGGGATCTGTAGAGGTGAGGTCTTGTAAGTGAACGTGGGGAGGGCTACGGAGAACCCCCCGTACCGTCTCACTATATAAAGATCTAGCCTGGGGGGATGCGGTAGGAGAGCCAGCCTCAAGCTTGGCAAAACCTCCCCGGCTCTCCAAGTGATTTCAGAGCAACAAGTTGCCCGGAACAGGTGCATGCGCCTGGGGAGTTGGGACGTCCAGCTGCCAGCAGGCCTGGAGAGCCCAAGGTCTCTCGCTGGGCAAGGTCAGACCCCCCTAGAGGGCAAGAAAGGTGTTGAGATCAGCGGGAGGCTGGCGGCTCCCCTCGCCGCCACACAAAACTTGGGCGTCCAGAGCCCGGGGCAGCAAACAGCTCTAGACTG